>NW_009735551.1:0-2272 GCF_000703405.1 Apaloderma vittatum | reverse complement strand
AAGGCTGGGGAGGGACGTTTTACAAGAATGTTCTCTGATAGGACAAGGGTAAATGGGTTTAAGTTGAAGGAGAATAGATTTAGATTGGATTTTAGGAAGTTCTTCAGTACAAGGGTGGCAAGACTTTGGAATAAAGTGCCCAGAGACGTTGTGGCTGCCCCCTCCCTGGAGGTGTTCAAGGCCGGCTAGTCCCTCCCTGGAGGTGTTCAAGGCCAAGTTGGACAGAGCCTTGAGTAGCCTGATCTAGTTGAGAGGCGTCCCTGCCCATGACAGGGAGGTTGGATTAGATGATCTCTAAGGTCCCTTCCAGCCTAGGCCTTCTATGAACTACAGCAGCACATCTCCTCTCTTCCAATGGGTGTGTTTTTATTTTATACAACTCCTTACTAGGCCAAATAGTCACTTCTGTGAGTATTTACACAACATAAACCAGGCAATTACTTTAAAATTTTGAGACATCAAAATGGTATTTCTAGAGGGACAGATTCTGCACTAATCATTCATTGCCATCTAAAGAAACACAAGCTGCAGCCAGAGCTTGCTGTGCTGTCAGTCATATTCTGACACATTTGACTAACATTGGGCCCTGTGCCCTCATCTGCACCCCTCTCAGCAATGGGGCTCTGACCCACCAAAATGTGCACATTAACAGTGGCCCAACCTCATCCATTGCAATTCCAAGTCCAACTCTAATCAGTTAAAAGTCTGGGAAAACAGGTTGGTGCTGCTTCCTGAGGGTCATCTGCTTCTGGCTTGAGCAAAACTACAACACAAAAGTTGCAGCAAGGAAATCCTCACCCAGCTCTTCACACAGGCTGGTGTGGTTGGGATCAAGACTTTCAAAGCCTTCACAGGTAGACTTGAGTGGCACTGGCTACACGCAAGCCCTCAGAGAAGAAAAACTCTATGAGCTTGAGTGCTTGCTGGGAAGAAAAGAATTAAAAGGCTTTATAGCGTCCAGACAAACAACTGCCAAAGAGCTTCTTAGCTGAAATGCCTTCACAAAACTCCTTGTCTCTGTACCATGACTGCTCAGCTCACTGTGTCAATGGTACAGTAACTTGTGCATGGTAATTTGGAGGATTGGAGTACACGCCTCATCTAAGCCCAGCCATCCTCTAAGGGCTACAACACTCAAATGAGCCTGACGCAATCGTGTCTCACAGCAGGCACAGCACAAGCAACAGGTCTATTTACTCTTTTGGTTTTTACTTGGTTGCACAGAAATGCAGCTTTTCCCCTTTAACACAAGGGATCCTAATCCCTGAAATTTTGAGAATTTCAGGTAAAAATGTTTTCTACCCAGTGTTCAGGGGGTCATTTGGATTCATGGTCTGACTTGACCATGATGAAAAAATAGATGAAAACTGGAATATTTGGATGATGACTCAACAGTGTGTTGAGTGAGGGTTGCTAATTATGGCAGAAAGGATACGTCCTAAAAATTTAGACACTGTGGGATTTTGCAGTTCATCACTGAGCTTTTGCAAGCAAAGGCTGAGCAACTTGATAAACAAAAGCTAGAAACTGATACAGGGTTGGTACAATTTTGGTTAAAAATATAAAAATATATAACCTCAACCCAAGCCCTCATAATAGCAAAACAAACCAAGCTTCCGTACATGGGCAGCCTTTGAGCTAGAAAGAGATAAATAAGTAAAACAGAAGGAAAGAAATTGATAAATAATTAAAAGGAGCATTTAATAATAAAAAAGGAAATGAGGAAATACAGAATATAATCCTGAAATTTATTACTCACCTGTGCCTTTCTTGCTTTCGGAATAAAATGGCAATCATCATAATTTTAAATAGATCAGTGTGTGTGCCTTAACACTCAGAAATTCAATTGCTTTCCTAACTGTGACACAAGCATTCAAGCAGTGATTTTAAATGACTGAAATAACATTAAACAATTCTGCAAGCCACTTCCCTGCCTTCAAATTTATGGAGTTTGTACAGCATTTCACTGCTGTCTCTGGACCTAAACAAGGGTTCAGTCTTGCAAAGGAGCTTTTGAGTCAGGGGTATTAGACAAGAAAGGCTCATATGTGGCTGAAGAGATCATATTTTTCTTCTCCAAGCTCTCCAGCAAATGGATTCAGTACACTCCTATTTGCTGCAGGTCTACTTGTGCATGTGCTGATGGAAAAGCACCGGGCCTCTGCAGCGTCCAAAACTCACCGAGAGCTGCACCCGCGCTGCCACCTCCTGTTAACTGCTCCGTGGGCTCGAAGCCAGCGGAAGGCGGCCGAAGCATGCGCTTCCCCCCAGC
>NW_009735550.1:776-2765 GCF_000703405.1 Apaloderma vittatum | reverse complement strand
CAAATCGCCGGCGAGGCCGGGAGAGTGGCGGACTTTCCGCGGGGCCGTCAGTCCTCCGGGGGCTGGGCAAGCAGGCCTCCGGCACCGAGTTTTCCTTCGAAAGAGCAGTAAAAATCCGCACGAGTTTGCAATTCGCCACCCTAAATACACCCTTCTTCTCTCAGCCCTCTCAGTTATTTAATATAAAATGTATTTTTAAACACCCGCTCGGATAGCATCTCGCCAATATTTATATTTCCACGTTGCCTGGCATCCACTGTCCCACATTAGACTCTGCCTCTCTCTCCCTCTCTCTAATCCTGCCACTTTAAATAGATGAATTAATAAAGCAAATGAGGGTCTAATAAGCTGACTGTCCTGCCTATTGAGGCAGGGGGAGAGAGACTAGAAAGTGCGCCAAATTTGTTTGCAGTGGATCAAGGCTAGCCGCCTTTGCTTCACTTTCTTTATCTTAATTCCGACTTGAAAAGATATAATTATCTAGTTTGAACAGAGCTGCTATCAAATCCTTCTCTAGGCAAGGCAGGGGAGAGCTGGAGTGGATTGCAGTGTTCTGAGCCGCTTGGTGCAGCCGGAGATAGGGAGTAATGAAGTTGTGGAGTCCTGAGATACAAAGGGCATTAACCTCATTAGCATGAAACCTTTTCTTCTAACCATTGTGGGACCCTTTCAGACTCCTAATCCCCCCTATTTTCAAAGCTTGGTTTGTAATAAAGCTTTTAGGGTTTTTTTTCAAAGCTAATGGCATTCTCTGAAGATTTTATTGCTGTTACGCTACATAGGACGCTTAATTTTTTTCCCTCTCTCCCTCTCTTCCCTCACGGTTTTAAAAAAAAAAAAAAGTATATGGTTCCTGCAGAAATAAGCCTTTTATCAAGATGGGAAACAATTTCTAGAAAGGCCCAAGTCTGGTGTTCAGCCGCGATCCGTTTAATGTTTGCCCATTTGCATGGGTTTGAAGTGGAGCGCAAGCCAACTTGGGCGAGTTAAGGTGAAAGCTGTGCCCTGCTTGCTTTCACGATCTGCACCATCAGCTGTTCGAGGAGGGGGGAAACGCAACGAGAAGTTTACCTTGGGAATAGCTCTACTAAATAATTAGCCCAGGTTTAAATGAAAGGGACTGCATTGCGACATGCGTCCTAACCCTGTCTGGGCCTCTCTCATATTTGTAGCACAAATGAATGGAAAGTCACAGGGATTGTATAAGAAGTAATGCTAAAAAAAAATAAGATTGTATAAAAAAAATAAATTTACATAGTATCCGATAGAGCCAACACGTGCACAGAATGTCTAATCTTAACTTTTCAAGGCAGGATGTTTAACAAAGCTCGTATTTTCGCGATGCATTGTAACTTTGCCTTATCACAGTGTAAAGGGTAGTCAGATTGTCCTAAATTATGTCCAACTAGCCCCCCTGGATCCACGGATTAAGAGATTAAAGGAGACCACTGGGCAATGCCTCCTCTTTCCCCTTCATATTCCTGGTATGATAATTGCCTAAACTGATTTGCACTTTCACAAAAGCTTGCAGGATTCTTTGTAGCTCGAACAGAGCAGACGAGGTTTCTCTATCAATGGAAATAAAACTGATTAATGCAGTCTATCAGGCTAAGGAGCAAATGAAGCATGAAAAAACAACTGTGTACCCCCAGAAAACCAGCTAGTTTCCTCAAGGACTCAGAGCAACTTTTCTTTTTTTTTCCCCTCTCCATGTCTTTAATGTCAAAGTTTTACCCTGTGCCCAGGATCGCTCCCTGAGAGCAGCAGGGAGAGCAGCAGCTGGGACTCAGTCCCTGACTCTCAGGACCTGCTCCTCACCGCAGAGACCTGGCGAGGGAATTTAAAAGACGGGGGGAGAGGAAAAAAAAAAAGAGAGAGAGAGAGAGAGACAGAGAGAGAGAGAGAAAGAGAAGCTCCTCTCTCGCTAAATAAATTATATTTTTTTGCCAAAGTAAGCCCCTCTCGGTGGAGCGCGGCTGCTGCGGACCG
>NW_009735550.1:0-482 GCF_000703405.1 Apaloderma vittatum | reverse complement strand
CAGCAGCTAAAAACAGAGCAGAGGAGGGGGCAGAAACTACCAGTTTCCGAGAAATTTGGGGGGAGCAGGAAAATATATTGCTTTAAAAATTTAGGGCATATTGATAAATCTTTATTGACAAAATATTGACAATGACATACTTCTTGGAAGTATATAGTGTGTTAGAATTCTAACAAATTAAACACAAAACACAAAAATATTTACATTCTGGTATAGGAAACATGAAGGAAACATTTGTCCCTTTTTTTTTTTAGTAGCTCTATGATCTCGGAATATTATAAGGTCAGTGCTTGAAAATTGCCCCAATGAAAATGGCCATTGGGAAAAAAACCCAAAAACCAAAAAACAAAACCAATCAATCTGCGATTTAAAGTCCCTTTTCTCTGGATTCTCCCAGCCTAGGAGGTTTCCCAACCACCAAACCTGATCGCTGGGTTTGCGCTTTTTTAATCTTAAAAAATAATCATCATCCGGTTTTGCAA
>NW_009735549.1:0-1726 GCF_000703405.1 Apaloderma vittatum | reverse complement strand
GCAGCCACTGCCCTTCCACTGTAATGGCCCTATGTATCTTTAACTTTCAAGCCAACATCCTTGTGGCTGAAATTCTACTCAGTCCTTTTTACTTTAGTGTATGGCTGTGCCCAGGACTATATGACAAGGCACCATCCATTTTTATTTAGATGTCATTAATTACCTGTGTAACAGGTCCTGAATCTTTCAAAAAGCACAACCCCTTTTCTGAGTGTTTTGCCTCCAGGATTTTCAATGTCCTGTGTTCCTCCCCACCTATTTACAGCTTGCGTAAAGCAACTCTAATGAAAAGTAAATTATCTTTGTGTCTTTGTCCTGCTGCTGGGGAACTATACAGGCAGTTAATCCACAAACTGGTCAGGTGGATGCAGGAATCCATTAAAAGGTGGCCAGGACAAACTTTTTTTTTTTTCCTGGGCGATTTTTCTCTTTTTTTTCTTGTCAGTTTTTCTTACATGACTCATCACTTGCCTGAAATACTCCAGACAGAGATAATACATTTTTGCATTTTGCGTAGCACTGCCTATTTCCATACATTTTGCACATATTTTTAACTGATCTCATGGAGACCGTGTAATAAAAACATCTGAACAAGCATCAGAGTAAATAGCTAAATTATAACATTGGCTCATAGCTGAATTTCCTGCTCATAAATATTGGAACACAAACCTGCCTCGTCAGGTGCTTATTACTCGCTGGCACCGAGTCAGGGCATCGTGAACATCTCGCCATTTCCAGCATTAAGCCTCAAGGTGCCTGGATGGGCTTTTCTCTGCTGTCAGATGAGAAGGAGAGGGCTTGGTGTTTCTAGAGCCGTGCCCCCCACTGAATTGCGTTGGAGATGTTAATTTTATTTTTTTATTTTATTAGGTTTTTTTAGGTGGCTTATTTTCTTGGTTCATGTCTCAGGGTGGCCCCAGGAATAGCTGTGGCAGCACAGCAGGTCAAGCAGTGTGTGTCAAGCAGCGTGTGTCAAGCAGCGGGCAGTGTTGGGGAGGGCTGCGTGAGGACGTGTTAGGACTCATGGCTGCTGATAGCGATAGAAGGCCTTGATGTCAATAATCACACATCTGGCTCTTCCAGTTGAAAAATTATTGGAGAGAAAAATTGAAAATTTTTTTTATCAGTCTTACACTTGCTAGTTCAGAGGAGGGGAAAACATCAGTGAAGGATCAGACTAAAAAAGGTCAGACAAAAAGTTTGTGATGGAGACATGGGATGAAATCTTGAGGAACTCATATTTCTGTGGTGGCAAGACAGGCAATTCACCTTCTGTCTTACTACAAATGTTTCTAGTGAGTGTGGGGGTGGTGGCACTTCTACCAAGACTGTGTTTGTTGAAAACATTTTGTTTTTCTCCTTCCCACCACTGTCAGTGTTTCTAAGCTAAAGCATGTTATATGGAGTTGACCCCTCACCCTTTGGTGGGGAAACAGATGAATAGGTCCTCTTCAGCCTCCATGTGGCTTCCAAATTTTCCTGGGTGAACTAGCCAGAAATACGTTTAGGGGGGGAAAAAACCTGACCTGTAAGTAACGGGAGGCCAAGATCCTTCCCTCCTGTGGGCAGTCCTTTTATGAGCAACACTCATCAACTCTTGTTGTGTAATTAAGAAACGTGGCCAGCACTGCCTGTTGCTGAAGGGAGAGGACCACACATGTCTGGAGGCACCCGTATGCCTCAGCCCCCAGGGCACCTGCTCTTTGATTTATGGTGGCAATGAGGT
>NW_009735548.1:24050-76774 GCF_000703405.1 Apaloderma vittatum | reverse complement strand
AGCCTCCTCTTCTTCAAACTAAACAGGTCCAACTCCTTCAATTGTTCTTCGTAAGATTTATTCTCCAGGCCCTTCACCAGCTTCATTGCCCTCCTCTGCACTCACTCCAGCACCTCGATATGCCTCCTATATTAAGGTGCCCAAAACTGGACACAGTAGTCAAGATGTGGCCTCACCAGTGCCGAGTAAAGGGGAACAATCATCTATAAGCCAGGTGGTGCCAGGATGCCATTGGCCTTCTTGGCCACCTGGTCACATTGCTGGCTCATATTCAGCCTCTTGTCAACTAGAACCCCCAGGTACCTTTCTGCCAGACAGCTTTCCAGACACACTTCCCCAAGCCTGTAGCACTGCTGGGGGTTGTTGTGGCCCACATGCAGGACCTGGCACTTGCCCTTGTTGAAACTCATACCATTAACACTGGCCCATGGATCCAATCTATCCAAGTCTCTCCATAGGGCCTCCCTACCCTTGTCCAGATCAACACTCCCACCTAACTTGGTGTCGTCTGCAAACTTACTGATGATATAGTCTATGTCCTTATCAAAATAATCAATAAATGTGTTAAATAGAAATGGTCCCAACACTGAGTCCTGAGGAACACCACTTGTGACTGGCCGCCGGCTGGATTTAACTCCGTTAACCACCATTCTTTGCGCCTGTCCATCCAGTCAGTGCTTCATCTAGCAGATCATATTCTCATCCAAGTCATGAGCATCCAGTTTTTCCAAGAGAATTCTGTGGGGAATAGTTTCAAAGGCTTTATCAAAATCTAGGTAGACAATGTCCATAGCCTTTCCCTCATCCAATAGTCAGGTCATCTTATCATAGAAGGAGATCAGATTCTTCAGGCAGGACTTGCATTTCATAAACGCATGCTGACCGGGCCTGGTCCCCTGGTTGTCCTCTATACGGCATGTCATGGCACTCGAGATGATCTGCTCCATGACCTTCCTTGGTACTGAGGTCAGACTGACCTCTTTTCTGCCTTTGTTGTTACATTTGCTATCTTCCAGTCCATCAGGACCTCCCCAGTCAGCCAGGACTTCAGGTAAATAACGGAAAGTGGCTCTGCAAGCACGTCTGCCAAATCTTTCAGTACTCTTGGGTGTAACCCATCTGGCTCCATAGACTTATGTGCATCTAAGTGGCATAGCAGGTCACTGACCACTTCCTCTTTAACTGTGATGACCTCATTTTGCTTCCCCTCCCTGTCTCCTAGCTCATGATGCTAGGTGTCCGGGCAACAGCAAGTTCTACTGCTAAAGACTGAGGCAAAGCAGGAATTGAGCACCTCAGCCTTTTCCTCATCCTTTGTTACTATGTTTCCCTCTAAATCCAACAAAGGATGAAGATTTTTCCTAATCCTTCTCTTGTTGCTAATGAATTTAGAGAAACATTTTTATTATCTTTAACAGCTGTAGCTAGGTTTAGCTTTAGATGCACTTTGCCTCTCCTAATTTTCTCCCTGCATAGCTTCACTACATCTTTATAGTCTTCATGAGAGACCTGCTCCCTCTTCCAAAGTTCATAGACTCTCCTTTTGTTCTTGAGGTCCAGCCAAAGGTCCCTTTTTAGCCAGGCCGGTCTCGTTCTCCATCAACTCATTTTTTGTTGCACAGGGATTTACATGCTTGCACTTCTGAAGTTTTACTTATTTTTTGCTAAAATCCATTTATCTGTACTATTTTAATGTTTTGCTTTAACCAAAAAATAAAAAGATCATTTGAAAGAAATTTTATTAATAATCCTATAACCATCCTCTGCAGTTAGTGTAATGAAGTCTCTAACAACAATAAATAAAGCTTCTGCAAGTTCCACAAGAAGCTATTAGATTCCCCTAGCAATGATTTTTGACATTCAAGATACTTGCTATGGATGCAGAAAAATAAAACAGGGTTGTAGCTCTTCCTATTGGTAATAAACTATTCCATAAATAAACATTTACTCTGTTTCCTTCTTAGGAAAATTACTTTTACTGCTTGGATAGATTTTCCAATATATAGGTCAATCTATTCTAACCTTTTCTGAAGGAAAATGAGAAATGTTCCTTATGAACAAGATAAGACATATTGTATCTAATAGTACTGTTTGCAAACACCAAACAGCAGCAGATTCAAGAACTGCAATATAAAGCTATCAATTAATTTTGTTGTAACTGTATGCACCTGTGAACAACTGCTTAATTAAAGAGGCAAACAGAAATCTCTCACAATAATGCTTCAAATTACTTGCATTTATGTGACTCAATTAGTTGGAGTGGATAAATACAATTGGAAAGCTGCCATGTGGACTTCTGGAAATAAAGAAAAGATAGGACTGAAGAGATACAAAACCAAATGGGAGGACTCAGTCAGATAAATACAGATAATTCTCAGAGGTTCGTAGGCCTATACAAACAGAGAAGATAAAAGAAAAAAGACTCAGTGTAAATATATACAAATACCTCATTTACTGTCACAGAGTTCTGCTTTCACAGACAGGAACATTAAGGGGGTTGTTTGTTTTGGGCAGCATACTCATAGAGTTCAGGTTTGCTTTAATTTTGCCATCACATAGATTCCACAAATTCCCTTTGTCTTTAGGGAGTGGCAGAGGTGTTTACTGTCATTGTAGGCATGCTAGAGTGTCTTGCCTACTCTCTCCATATTCCTCCAAAAAGATACAGGTCTTCTGTGGTCTCTGACCTATCTGCCTGCCTAAATGCCTCAGATATCCTGGGGATATCTGGATCAGGAGCACATTTCTGAAGTAAATCTCCTCTTGATCCTCTTTTCTACACTGTGGTTCCCATTATAAAGTGGTTCCAGAGCTCATGAACTGTTTTTTTCAGGGGTAAAACTAAACTGGGAGATGTTCTCCACGTAAACACATCAGGTGAACACTGATCCTCTGGAAGCAGACTAGAAATAGCTCAAAGTGAAAAAATGTGAGATGAGCATGGTGTGAACACCAGGTCTTGAGCACTTGAGCTCCCCTTGGTTTTCATTAATTCCTGACCTAAGCATAGGCTAACGTGTTTGAAATGACACCAGACACATTAAGCACCTGAATTCTTTCTACCATTTTCATGTGCAGGTTCATTGCTGAAAATGCCTTTTTTTCCATTTTCACATTCTGTTCGGTGTTGTTCAGCAGTGTTTCAGGAAAGCTTGCTGCTGACAGCCATTGTCTGCAATGGGGCATCTTTTTAATACTGAATGATCAATACTGGGGTAAGTTAAACAAATCAGAATTTCCATTCTGAGAGGGCTTATCTAGAAATGACAAAGGGGTAAGAGATGGGATAAATTACACTTAAAAATGCTTTGAAGTGTAGAGTCCAAAATCTATTTTAGACATTAGTTGTTAACTCTGTCTCCTAAACACAAATACTACTTTTATAAAAATTATCTTAAAAATATCTATCTTTTCTGAGCTCAGCATCCCAGGTGTCCTAATCCTTAAAGAGTGGTCAAATACACCTGATTTGGTATTTGGGTCAATGGTTTGTGCACATAGACTGTAACAGAGCAGTGAGATATTCCTCTATGTCGAGCAAGCAAATGACTGGGGCAGAGGGAGCAAGACCTGCTGAAGAAAAGAAGGCAAAATGATTATTTTCTGTGGAAAATAAAATTATTAAGACAGCTATAATTTTAGATTTATATTCATCAAAAGCCATCAGCTGTTTTTTTCTTTCTCTCTCTGGAATGCATACTAGTATACCAATTTATAGCAGATATATTTTCAATATTTAAATACATACAAAAGTTTCTCTCAATATTTTTGAGGTTAACACTCAAAGGAGTTTTATTAAGACACAATTATTCAGGGGTTTTAAAAGTACATCTGTCCATTTCAGGCAGAATGGCTATTAATGTATTTCTTGTTCCATTACACCATTTTCACTTCTCTAGTATATTAAAAATAATATGTAATTGGATTTCTTCCCTTTCTTCTTTCTGATTTCCCTCAAGTTTTCCATTTCTAATATTTTGTAACTGTAACCTGAAGATCCCAAGTTTTCTATTAATAATTGCTTTACTTTTTCCTTTAATTCTGTATTTTCCATCTAGAACAAGGTCATAAGATATGCATAGCTGACCCTATTGTTATTTTCCTTCCTCAAAAAGCAAATCATACAGGTGAAGACGCAGGATACAAATAGATTTGTTGGCCAACTCAATCTGGATATGAAAATCTACCTGTGACCTAGAGGACAAAAATCCTCACACTTCTAATTGAAGTCAACTACCCAGCTGACAGGCAAATATGCTTTTGAGGGCTCTTTTGCTGCTGTGATGATAGTATCTGGAGGTTGTTCCCAGATGGAGGGGAGGGAGGTAGAAGTGAGAGTCAGAGAGTGTGACAGTTGCTCATCTATCTTGGAAACACTGAGGATCTTGGAAATATGAATTAAATTAGGCTGTGCTTTCATGAACATTTTAATCTAACTTAAGTATGAAACACTGCTGAAGGAGATGATTCCTCCATTCTCCCCACCCCATCTGTCTGTTCCCACCTTTTCCCTTGTGTCAGCACCTGAGATCATACAACTACCTTGTAAGCTAGATCTGGGAACTGATCCAACACACAGCCTCCCAAATATTAAAACTTTTTAGTTGGATCAGTTCCTTTCATGTAAGTGTTAATATGGCAGTAGTATATATGGAGGAAAGTTCCCACTTTCAGCACTTGTTGCAGTTCTTGTGAGACTAATCAAACTGATATAAACTGCATTGCAATATCAAAGATATATTGTGATAAAACAAGGGAAAATAACAAAATTACTTTAAATTATTAAGGCTAGAAAAATCTCATGGCTTTCTCTTTCTTTCTAGTTCTTTCTTTTGGGGGCAAAGGACTTGGGCATCATCGTTTTAAATGAACTGAAAATTGTTTCTGCCCAAGCTTCTTTTATTATTTTTATAATTTTATTATTAAACTAATCAAATTATGCTTGCTTAATCAGAAAATCTAAAGATTAAAAGATATATCTAATCAAAACAATATTGTCAAAAAAATGACTTAATACAGTTTCCTAGCTATTTATGAGTGATAGATGACTTTTTTCTTTTTGCATGGTATATACATATGTACCACATGGCAGTAATGAACCAAGTAGAGCCCCCAGGTCAAAAATCTTCAGAACTTTGAAAGTTCCTCTTTGCATTCCAGCACGGCTCACATTGCCTTCTCTTAGTGCCTCCTGGTTATCATAGCCATGAAGAAGCCTTTGGATGCTACTTGTACAGCTGGTACCCAAAGGGATGAGAGGCATGACAGGGTTTCATAGTCTTGGCACAGTAACCTATGAGAGTCCCATAGCATGTCATTGTGGCTACAAATGCAGAGTTTACAAAGAGTGTTGAACATTTAGGACTGTGACAATGTGTGACATCTCCTGTGCAGTCCAGAGTGACCTCTGTGGACCAAAATGATACTGTATTGTTTTCTTTCTTTCCTTCCAGTATGTTCTCAGCCCAGTTCCAGTGACGAGTAGCTGTAGGAATACTGAAGAGCGTGAATACTTTCTGTTGTGAGCGCTAAGTGGACGATTGAGGTCCATAGTTGTCAGCTATTAAGATTCCTTCCCTCCTTTTCCTTTCTCCCTTCCTCCCTTCCTCCCTCCCTTCCTTCCTTCCCTCCTTCCTTCCTTCCTTCCTTCCTTCCTTGCTTCCTTCCTTCCTTCCTTCCTTCCTTCCTTCCTTCCTTCCTTCCTTCCTTCCTTCCCATTACTCAATCTACAGTTCATATATGAAACTGTCCAGGACCTTTCACAAACTGAAAGCAGCAGACCAAATACAGATAGCTACAACATTGACGTGAGCTACTAGTGAGCTAGTCTTCCAAGCTGCTTTTATAGATGCTTCTAGGCTGTAATTAATTTCATCTGAAAACAGAAGTCTACAATAGGTCAAGCGAATACTAGACTAGATATGTGTTTCTCTGCATTGTCTGTTAGAAATGATTAGCTAAGTAGGTGATTACAGTGATTACAGATCTAAAGATGGGTAGCAGGAATCCTGTCACTGACTACAGATTTTATTCTTAACTATCATCCTCATTATTGCAACCTGTAATAAAACAATAGGTAATAGAGAAATCTTGAATGATCATATCTGAACTTCAGGTTTGTGTGGTATTTTACCCATGGTATCCAAATCTGCCACAAATTAATCAGAATTGTTACAAAAACTTTCTACACACTCCCACTATTCTTTTAGTTTACCTAAATATTCTCACTCTTCTGATCAAAGACTATTTCAAATGGCATGGTCATGCTAGACATGTATGTAGAAGTAATAAATGACAGAAAAATGCATTATGAACGTTTCAGTTCTTCAAGAAAAACCTCTGTTAATTTTCCCCTCAAGTGCTAAATAAAATTGTTGTCTGAATAGATTTAGCAGAAAAAAAATGTACTTAAAACAATTCAATGGCAATGCCATTTTCTTTTCAAGAATATATTGATTCCATCTTGCAAAATATTACTTCAGCCTAAGGTTTGAAATTGAAAATCAGTTTTGAATGGCAAAATATTGTTTGTTCAATGTTCTGTTTTCAGAATGCTTTTGTGCTACAAAGGCATTTCACCATTATTCTCCCTGATTTCTTTATCTGAATAAGAAACAAGAAGAAAAAAACTTTGATGCATTGTCATGCTGTGATGGGATATGTTTTTTGAAGTCTTTGCATTGCCCTATTGGTCTTCATTATTTAAATGCCTGGTTTAAATTTATGTGATGAATTGAAGTCTTGGAGGGTGTACCCATATTAACTGTAATCCAGCCAGCACTTTGGAGTTTGCTGCTACCCATATTACTTTTGATTTGTGTGGCAAATCTCCAGGTTTGAAGTTTCATTGCAAGTGCCTGAAATCGGAGTAGGATGAGCGTTGTTATTTTCATTGTTTGGAAAACAAAAATGTACCTCTGATAATTTTTGTCTTTGATTACTGGTTCTTCAAAGGATTTAAAACAGAATGAAAGCCTTTGAAAATTTTAGAGATGAAGAGACATGAGAGTTATTCTGTATGCACCAGATAAACAGATGTCTTAGCTTTCAAACTAAACCCAGAAAATATAATCACAAGCTTCATCAGAAACAGATAACAATCTAGGTGCACAGCACTTTACATTTTACTAATGTGCAATGGGAGAAAAATAACACTACTTCCTTCACTTGTCTAAATATTTGTTTCAGACTAACAGCTCAAAAAACATGTTGGTAATAGCAAACAAAATATGATAAATTCCTTTGAGGAGGAAATATTCTCAGCATAATGTCATTATAAGCACAAGTAAACACACTTTGAAATGTATTTGCAAATAAGTAGACACTCATAACGCTGAAGGTATTAAATTGTGAATTCCCAAATTAATAGGTATCAGATGTCATGAGTGCTTTTCATCCTGTATTAGAGTCACACTGAAAAGTCCCAATAAACTTAAGCTGAAGTTGTAATCATCCAAAGGATGACTACATGACAGGGCTCATTCTTAATGTGTGGAAAAATGCCTGCTTGGAAATATGTAAAATTGTTAGGAAATAGATGGCGGTGTGCATTACTAAGCCAGCCTCTGCAAAATAACTTTCAGGAAACCCTAAAATATGGACAGATTTAAATCACCCATAGAAGAATTGTATAAGAAACATATGTAGGGTTTCTTATGTTCCTCTTGGTTCCCAATACCCAGGACATTAAACTAGTGAGTTCACCTGAGCTGTGTATGATGGGCAGGGTAGGAAACCTGGCTAAGTTGAGCAGAGAAAAGCCTGAAGGAATTCAGATTCAGCTGATGATTTCCTTAGGCTGCATTAATAGGAGCAAAGTGATTTCTGTACCTTCAAAGCAAGTTCAAATAAGTTACCTTTGTTTATGAAATGATGTGCTCCCACATCAGAAAGTCAGTTTGTGGTGTACAATGGAGACAGCACAAAGTATGGACAACACAGAGTGCTATAGTTCACCAGAAGAAAACTGAGTTCAAAAGAGAAGGCAAAGAAGAGAAGTCACACTCATTTCTACTGCTGAAAATCATAATTAAATTAGTGTTCGCATCAGACAAAAAACAGTACAAATCAAAATAAGATTCTTCAAAAACAGAAGAGAGACAACAAAATTCCAATTCATAGAGGAAAAAAGTGGAAAGTCATGATTAAACTTAGGAGAAAATGAAAGATCAAGCCTAAAGTAAAAGGAAGACTAAATGAAGATATTTAGAGATGAACAGGGTGTAATGAAATATCGCAGAGAGGCTGGACGAGATGATCTTTTGAGGTCCCTTCCAACCCTTAACATTCTGTGATTCTGTGATTCTGTGATTTTAATGGTATGTATATCAATTGTCTCTCTAGGCTTTGAGATCTAGACATTGTTAAGGTGTAAAGTTAAACTGAACAGGACCTTAGTATTAATGCTGAAATGTAAAATTGAAAGTAATTTGTACTTTGAATGGCATATATAGAAAGATCTATTAGACAGCAAGTAGAGCATTAATATTTCAAGATTATGATCAGGAGTAACACTATAATACGTACAATTTTTAGGCTTTCATTGGTAGCTAATTATGATTCTTGTTCTTCTGTATACACTGCTGTACAGACAGTAAGCTGGACCTGGAACACAAATTGCAAGAGATGGAGAAATAATGGCATTGGGAGGAATTAAAACCATTTTAGACCAAACATTTTTGATTTGGATTAGATTTTTAGTTAAAGAAAAGGCAACATATCCAAACCCGTGGTCTTCTTGTGATTGCTTCTTGGCAGTTGCACTTCCATTTAGACCTCAGAGGAAAACTTCATCTTGTCATGGTGGCACCCATGGGTATATCTACACTGATATGTCTAGGGACTGATCCCTGACAACTATCTCAAGCAGCACGGACTGATTCACCACCGCATTGTTTTGGGCTAGCTTCTCTGATGCTCCCCTATGGTCATATTTTTTATTTTTTTTCCTGAAAAGGCTCCCTGTGGCTCTTTCACTACTTTTCTATTTTTGTGTGTGCATTTCCAGTTTGAAGGGTCTGAACTGATGCGAGGACTCGTGATGGTATCTACAAGATTAATGACTTATAACACAAAGCTGAGGAGAATTGTTGTGTGCCTGAGGATAGTGAGGGTGCTTAAGAATGAAAAGCCTCTTGGGACAAAGTAGGAGAGGAAGAAGGAATAACACATTGTGTGATTTGGGCATTGGGAAAGATCCACTGAATGAATTATTCTCAGATGAGTGCTCAGCCTTTGTCATTGGTAGAGTTAGTTGTAGTGCCAAATGGTAAGTAATAGTTAATTAGTGCGAATGCATGAGTGTCCAGCTCATTGCTTGCTTCATTTCTCAGTAAATTTGTACTTTTAAACCTGATTCTGACCTTGATTTACACTGATGTAGGTTAAGCAAGTTGTATTCATATCAATGGTGGAAAACAGCTGCTTTAAGTCAGTCAGAGCCTTGTGGATACTGTATTTTGCCTGCTGTCTTGTCTAAATATATTTAAGAACAATTTAATTCTTAAAATACCTAAATCAGATATTCGATAACTCAAATGGTACTTGATGTGTATATGAATCTGAGCAGTAAATTTGGATTTATGCTACTTTCCATGTTCTGTTTTCTGTTTTCCTTCCTTTTTTTGTTGGTATTGATGTGCTCTAATTTCTTTCTGTCTCTCTCTAGATTCCACTGTCTGGTTTCCTTTGATGCCAGCTTGGTATACTGTTAGCTGAATATGAAACTCAGATCTTAAGGGAGGTCTTTTCCAGTTCTGGCAGTTCTCAAATAGCTAAACTTCATTTCAAGACTGCTTTGGTTTTGTTGGCTTTGGTTTGTTTGCAAGCAAACCTCTAGCCTGTATACGGAGAGAGGAATGGTAGCAAATAACTATGCATATAAATTCCTATTTATCGAAAATGAAACTATTATAGCAACATAAAAATCAATGTTTGTCCAATTATTTTCTGCAGGCAGTACAGTACATTGCAACATAGTTTCTCATTAGATTAAATCAAAACTGTTCTTAAATACCATTTTACCAGCTGTTACTGAATAAAGGGTGAAACAAACAGTTAGTTGTATCAGATATGTAGCTTTCTGGCACACATCTTTGCCAACTTTACAACAGCTGTGTATAATGTTTAAAGGAAACAAACACCCTCAGTGGTTACTCTTGAGTTTCATGGAGATTCACCTTTTTTTTTTTTTCCCCTGAAGTAGCATCCTATGTTTCTACTAGTACAAAGTGAACCCATTGCCAGTAAAAATGCATCAGAATTCATAAACTAATTCTTAGGTTTCAATAGTCTTCCAATAATGAACAAAAAGGACTGAAAATATTTTTACAAGCAGTCACCCTTCTTAAGAAATTATTTAGGAGGACAGCTTTATTTTTTTTTAATAATTTGATTTTGGTTTGAGTTTTCCTCCCAAACAGAGATGCAATACAGTCTGCACTGATTGCCACCACATACTGAGTGTAAGGTCTGTATATCAAAGACGTATTCAGATGTCTGTGAAGCTTGAGCCCCCTTGAGTTTCTGGATGATGTGACTCCAAAAACTAATCTCAGCCTACTCAGCATAAACTATACTTGAAACAGCCCAAGCTGCTGCAAAACGACAATGTGGCAGTTGTTAGCTTCAGCTGAGCAGGCAATATAATCACACAGATAGGGGAGGGGCATCCCAATAGTAACTAGAAAATCTCAGCCACGGGACAAGATGCAGGTTTTTTTCTGTGTGCTAATCCCAGATCTAAACACTGATTCCTCCTCTTGCTTGGTCTAATCATTTTGCCCTTTTGTTTCTCTTTCCTGTTTGGAAAGTAAGGGGAATAGTAATAATATTTCTCTTCTTCAGGAGATGGGGTTCTTTTCACTAGTGAGTACAAAGAAATAGAATGCTGACAGTGTGAGGGTAAGGAAAGTAGACCTGGAAGAATTAAGATTAAAAAAATGTAAAAAGTTTGAGAATGGGACCAAAATCACTAAAAAGGGTTGGGAGAGAGGGATGGGGAAGAAACTCAAATTAAACAGAGGGTGAAAAAGGCATAACAAAAGCAAAAGGGATGTTATATTTGCCAAAGGGAGAAAGTCAGGGGGAAAAAAAAGAAGCAGAGAAAAAAGCATAACAAAAGAGAAGGCATAAAGAAAAATGAAAGAATTCTAAGGAAGTCATACTGTGTAGGATGGAACGGGTTTGACACAATCAACTGAACGAAGAAGGCAGGGAGTAGTTTATAGATTCTTCCACATTTGATGGCATGTGGGATCAGAAATTGCCCTGCAATCAACTTAATTGCAGTTCATGACCACTGCCTGCTGAGGTTGTGGGTGAAATCTCCTTCTTGGTGGAAGAAAAAGGTGAAATTCTAAATACTTCAAGTGAGCCTATGATTTTGCCCCCTGAAATTTGGACTTCTCATAGAAAAAATAACTGCTTAAGTAAACTAAATGAATTTAGGCACCCAATAATGAAAGGTAAGTATTTGAATATGTATGAAAAAATACTCGACTTGGCAACAACATAAGGTGCATAATAAATAAAAATTTGAGTACAAACCTCAAAATCAATCTTGATAGGAAAGTATTATTATTTAAAAATGTAAATCATTTACATAACACCATATATTTAGGCAGAATTTAATAAAAATAACTAAGACAAGTTCCCTACCCTGAAGAGATTTTGTTCTTAATAAGACATGACAAACAAATGCAAGGCAAATTAAAACAGGTAGAAAGAAAAAAAGAAGAAAGAGCAGGATATTTTAAAATAAAAGAATTACAGGTGGCAGGAAAAATGGAATAACAAGTTGAAGGTTACTTTGGGAATCATGTCAGGCTGCAAGCAAGATCGCTTGCTTGTGCAAAATTCTTCAGAAACTTCTCACACTTCACACAAATTTCAAGTGCAATTGTGTCACTTGCACTGTATCACCATTAAGAAATTTAATTTTTTACTAGCCTATATAAGTTTACAAAATATTTTTAGATGGCCTCTTCTTTTTCCCTTCTGACACAGTCGTTTTCTTAAATAGTTATCTGAAAGCTTAGAAGAAGAGATGATCCTCATCCAAATAAAACATCAAATGCACCATCCTGAGCGGTGATTTTCTGTGTAGGTGTTGAATATTTGTATGTGGGACTACAACATCTCTCTTATGAGGAAAGGCTGATGGACTTGAGGCTTTTTAGTCTGAAGAAGAGAAGGCTCAGGGGAGATCTCATCAATGCTTATAAATACTTAAAGGGTGGGTGTCAGGAAGACGAGGCCAGTGTTTCCTCAGTGGTGCCCAGAGACAAGACAAGAGGTAATGGGCAAAAATTTGAACATAGAAAATTCCATCTAAACATGAGGAAGAACTTTTTTACTTTGAGGGTGACAGAACACTCTCACAGGCTGCCCAGAGAGGTGATGGAGTCTCCGTCTCTGGAGACATTTAAAAATCCACCTTGACATCATCTTGTGCAACCTGCTCTA
Organism: Apaloderma vittatum; assembly: GCF_000703405.1. Taxonomy (NCBI): domain Eukaryota; kingdom Metazoa; phylum Chordata; class Aves; order Trogoniformes; family Trogonidae; genus Apaloderma; species Apaloderma vittatum. The sequence continues at coordinate 64,309 of NW_009735548.1, read as the reverse complement.
GATGACCATGCTCTGGCAGGAAGGTTGGACTAGATGATTTCCAGATGTTCCTTCCAACTCCTAACATTCTCCAATTCTGTGATTTTAAATTCAAATTACTTTTTTTTCTATTGAGCATTGAATTCTTTCAAAGGACAGGTCAGTAGTTGTATTAAAAGAACAGAATCATCTTCCTTTGCCAGAACGATGTCAAGACAGGTCTCTTGTCAGATTCCCACTAAGCTCACTGGTTACTGCAAATGATGTTAATTAATGTTAGTTAATGATCAACACTTTTTAAAATCCTGAAGTAGTTGTTCTCTAGGCTGTATTCTCTAAATATTTTTAAATATACATTTTACAGAATTGTGCAGGAGAGGTTTAGAAATGTAAGGCTCAGAGCAAGGCCTTCCTTGGTGAAAGTGTTTCTGGAGGACTTTCAGGCAAGCTGTACTGTGATGGGACATCTCAGGAGAGGTTTTACCTGAGTCATTCCAAAGTTCTTTCTTGCTCATACCTTTCTGCTACTTAAATTTGAAAAATAGCCTCTACATAGTCATGGGCATCCATCTAACTGCTAGGAAGATTACTTGTATATCTCTTTTCCTGACACAGGACACAATTAGGCAGCAGAAGTAGGAGACTGAAAGTGCAAGCTGAACAGTTTGAATATTACATATATAGCAGAAAAGGAAAGTAGAAGACTGACAAGTCTTTCGATCTTAGAACTTGGACCCAAACTTAAAGTTTTGTGATGTGGATTTAATCCAGGAGAGAGAGTAGGCTGAAAGTTCAGCAGAAAGACAGATTTTAATTTAATGAATGGCTGAACCAATGGAGGGATGAAACCATTACATACAGGTGAGACATTTTTAATTAAATACCTTCAATTAATTTAATGTGAAGACTAACTAGTTAGTGATGGATAATGCATTTCTATAACAGTGAACCCACATGCTTTCAATATTTTACCAAATTAAAGTTTTATTCATATCATGCAAAAAGAGGTACTCTTTGAAATATTAACTCCGATGTCTTCAAGCATTGGCTTAATTTTCAGCTTACACATAGCATTCTTAAAAAGACAATACACATTAGAAGTGCATAGTCATGCTTCATGTAACTTAATTTTTTAATACCATTCCTGATGCCTCAAGATCCTTTCCTTGCAGTCGACTGCATTCCCTTGCATTCTAATAGATGAGATATAACAATGAGTAATAACAACAGTGTAGATATTTTGAGGATGTGAAGAGCATACAGCATGATGAAACACTGGGGGAAAAAAAAAAGTTCAAATAAATTCCATAACATTGTAGAGACTACAGCCATTTGAAGTGTATTTTGAAGTCATTGGGATAAGGGTCTCTTCAGCTTTCTGACTGAGTCTAATGACAAATATTTCAAAATAGAAGAGTGAATACATAAGTCCTCTGTCTCAGAAAAGCATTTGTCTTCTCAAAAGTCTTAAAACTCCTAGATGTACGTAGTCAGAACTAATTTTATGCCTATCTCCCAGTCAGTGTGTCCTTACTTGGACTGATTCGTAACCAGTTTCCTTTATCCTCTCCTGTCTGTCTCTGTCAGTCTGACCCCTATGATTCCAATACCCTTCTTGTTCCTTTTTGCATTAAAGGTCTCAATATCAAAGCAGCAGTGCCATGAATACAAAGAATTGTAAAGTTAAGATTGCAGTTCTATGATTAAACAAACATATCTTGCTGCATCTCCTGCAGGTAAAGTGGCCCTGGGCACAAAGTTGATGGTCTGTGGTGCTAAATATGATGTCAGATTGAATTCTTAACGCAGTACTTGCCTAGATTGGTTTGTCCAAGAAAGGTGATTAACACTGTAGGCTTGCAGTGTGTCTATTAAACGTTTTAAACAGTGAGGTAAAAAAATCACAGGTAAGTTGCAGAACAAAAGCTGGTCACATATACTTCACAGTGTTATTCTTGTGTACATTGCAGCCCTTACTTAAGCATAATTGATGCTAAACTCTACAGAAATAACATTTCTCTTTTGCTTCATTATTCAGCCTTCCAAAAACATGCTCCGTCACAGCAGAGGAATTTGATTCTGAGAGGAAGCTTTCTTTTTCTTTTTGTTTTAATACTGTCTTAGAGAACAACTTTTTAGTTTGTTTTCTAATTAGACACTCCCAAAGATCAAGAATTAGAGAGCTTGCTTCATCTTTAAACAGCTGGGTTCCCAGCTGGGTTTGTGTAATGACTTCACTAATTTCCTTTCTTTTAATGTGTTTGTTTTCTATCGGTGAGATGCATTGTTTGGAGTTGGAGTTCCTTTGCAAACAGTACTGCTTCCGCTGTTTTAGTTATCCTGCAGTCGATTCTATAGCTCTGATTTATGAGCTAACCTATTTTATCCAAGTCTGCTTTATGATGATCTGTAATGGTTTTCAGGCTTTCTAGTTTTTCAGCTGCTGTTTAGTTTTCAGGGATTTAAAAAAACATTCTTCCAAGATATCATTAGAAGTTAGCAGAATGCTTTCATATATAATAAAATATCTTTAGGCTAATTTGCTGGAAGTCTTAACAACCTCATTACTAACTTTCTGTGTGTGGCTTGACAATCTTATACATCAGTTTTTCACAAATCCTAACTTCCGATTAGGGGGATTTTATTGAAGTTTAGAGCTGAGAAAACATGATGGTTTAAACTTTGATGGAACGTAGCACCATAAAATTGTAAGATTTTCAGGTTGTCATTAAAAATTCCCTTTTTACAAAATCCTGTTTTCTATTGTGAGAGATATGCTGCTCTCCATGACAGAACTGGACACATATGTTTTGATATTTATTCATCATAAGTAATGCCTTAAGTTTGCAATCATAACCTTTTATGAATGTGTGTGTGATTTTTTTTTTGCTTTGCATAAGTCTGTCAAGGCAGAAAAGTCTCCTTTTGAAAAGAAGTTTCTCTTTACCTCTTTGCAGTACAGGGTCTACAGCTTGAATAATTCCCCTGCAAAATTCTTAGCTCTCTGTTTCCATTTCTTTAACAATGTTAATTAAACTTACTATTCTTATTTCACAGAAGGGGAGACTGAAAGAGAGCAAAACCGGTGCTTTACTAAATGAAAAACAAAACTCTACTCCTTTCTCCTTTGGTACCCATTCTTTTCCCTGTCACACCATACCACAGGATTCATGCAATTGCATGTGTTTTCCTTTTAAGGAATCTGAATTTTTTTGTCTTCCTGAAGTTGGAGAAGACAACTGGTGGAAAAAAGGAAGAATTTCAGGGACCTGCTGACATTTTTAAAGCCACAGCTAAAAGAGTAGGCCCTTCTGCAGAGGGGGGGTTCCCTCCTCTCTGCACAGACCACACCTACTCACCTCTTAATGTCAGGGCCAGAACAAGCCAGCCGAAGAAGGTTTAATTGAACACTGTCAAGGTGGAAATTGTTTATGCTGAGCTTTGGAGGCGAGTGCAGGCACTTTTCTTTTTCATCTGCATCAGCTTGTTGCTGCCCGTTCCAAACTTAAACTGCCCTTCAGCTGCCCTTGCTCCTTTTCTTGCTTGTTCCCCTGTACGCCAACACTCCGCTTTCAATTTAGATCTGATGAAGGCAGATTTTACCTCTGAAGAAGTTAAGTTTGACTGGACACAAGGCAAAGCTAGGGAAAGTCCCAAGACAAATAACAATCCCTGTCATCCTTTTGTGGAACAAGCACAAAGGCCGGATTTTGAATTGCCTTAATTTAAGTTCTGTGGACCATGAGCCTGCTGAATCTCATGTGTCACTCCGGAAACTTGACTGATTTCTCATAGCTCCTATTTATATAATAACTGTATTGTAAAGTTTTTAGAGTTCCCTCATGGCAATACACGCTGCCACTGTATAAAGTAAGTTTATCTGGAGATGATCAAAACCTCAGAAGTGAAATCATGGAGTTCCTTAATATACTGTGCAGACAACTCTGCTAAGTATAAAAACATTTTCTCTTCCATATCACATGAATTGTGTTTCTAAATACTTGAAGCAATACACAATCGTAGTCACTACTAGGAAAGACAGAATTCTTCTGTGAGATACTAATGTTCTATTTATAATTTATTGTTGTCTAAAATTCATGGCAGTAATTATGTATATTCTCAGAAACCAAGTGTTCTCATTTCAGGGTGGGGCTCTTCTGTTTTGTTTCTTCGCAAGTGAAAAAATGCAGCCTGTAAAGTAATAACGCAATGTAAGGCCAGAAGGCACAAACATTTCTTCAAACAATCACATTTGGTTTTCAGGTACCTGCTTTATGGACTAGTCAAGCTGTGAACTGCCACAAATCTGCCTGACTGTTCAGAGACAGTGTGGATCTGCCTGGATTTATTAGCTCAAGCACAAAAGAAAATGTAGTTAAACTGTTACCAAAGCCCATTTAGATCCAAAAAGAGTGAAGTAACTTTCATTTAAGAGAGACGAGATAAACTCTGGTAATTTAAACTGGTCCTGCACTGGCCAGAATGGATATTTCAGCACTGTGTTCCAAAAATCAGAGGTAGAGAGGAGAGAAATGCACTGCTTAAAGATCACTACTGTTGCTGAGAGACTATTTGGTATGTCTACAATGCTAAATCTTGGGGGCAATCTTTTTAGCAGGGCCTGTTGCGATAGAAGGGGTAATGATTTTAAACTAAAAAAGTGTAGATTTAGACTAGATATAAGGAAGACATTTTTTACAATAAAACACTGGAACGCATTGCCTAGAGAGGCGGTAGAAGCCCCATACCCATCTGAGGAACCTGAGGTAGCTGAAGATGTCCCTGCTCATTGCAGGGGGGCTGGACTAGATTGCATTGAAATGACCCTTCCAATCCATTTTATTATTCTGTGATCCTATGAAATTAAGAGAAGGATGGAGAGAGTGCTGAGGCATCAGTCCCCATTCATCCGCACTGTTTAATTCCTAATTTATGCCCTGGATATTTCATAGGGTCACAGCTTGGATTTTTTCAAAAAAGTGTGGTCTAGGGGGAGGAGCCTTCAGCAACGTAAGCACAGCTGGTCACTCCAGCCTAGTTCTTGGATCGCTCCCATGCTGACTTTTACTTAGCAGTGGATGTTACTTTATTACTCCCTTCAACTGAAGTTCAGCACAGCTATGACAACATTAACTGGCTCCTGTAAAAAGGGCTCAAGCCTTGTCTTCCAGAACAGTACCCCTTTACCACTCCCATTAAAGTGTCTCGGTGTCTAAACAGTGCCCTGAGATAGTATGAGACAGTCGGTAAGACCAGATAGGCTAGCTGTTGAGACTCTGTCCTTGGGGAAAGATAATGTGGATTTGGGATGATATTTTGAAAAAGAGAAGATATAATATTGTCTATTATTTCCTGAGTTTGCAAATTAAATGCCCTCTGAAAAAGGAATGAATGCCTTAGGAGACTCAATAAGACAACATCTAATTTCAAAGTGTTCTTTGGCTTTAAAAACAGTGTGTGTGGTAATGGGACCAGACCTGCCAAGTTTTGCACTTCCATGCAGCTGTTGATTGTGGAAGACACGTGTATGATTTTTTTTTCTGTCCCCCATTCCATTTGTATTTTTGCTGTCCAACAATCAACTGTATTTGTACAATTGCTAGACATTACAGTGTATAGTTTCAGATGCATGTCTTCATAGTCACTGTTTACAGTATCTTCCTCTGCTTAGACCTTTGTATCAATAAGCTTCTCCATTTGAAAGTAACACATCTTTATTTTTCATCAAAAGAGATTCCTCTCCTCACCAGCTTGCTCGTTAGGTAACCATTTAGGCAGATATTCTTCTCATATATCTTTGGCCATCTAAAAGTTAGGCATCTATCACGGCATATCTCTTCAACTGTCTAAATGCAGTCACGGAGTCTAAGCCGGTTACCTAGGTTCCCTCTATAAACAATGGAGAGAGATAGTTGCAAAAAAGTGATTCATTCAAATTATGTTAGACGGTTACCTTAAGAAGCCTGAAATAAGATTCAGGAAGAGATGAACGCCTACACCTCCTCTTACAAATGGCATCTAATTTTTTTTTGATGAAGAAACCAAAGCTGTGAAAAGTTTAATTGCACAGGCCCTAAGACACTGTTGCTCAAATACAATCCCCACGGACAACATAAGCTCAACAGACCTCGGAGCTGGAGCAGTATTCAGAACTTCTAAATCCTATGTATGATGTTCTGGACAGAAGATGACTATTTCATTCTTATTACTTGGGTGAAAACAAAATCAAGATTTGAAGAAGGCAAAGGAGATCATTCATTCTTTTGATTCTAATTTCTCCTTTTTTTTTTTTCTGTCGGGGAGGCTAAAGCTCCCTCAAATACTGTTCTCAGCTGATATTGATTTATATAATACATTTAGAATACTATAATACTTCTGGGAGGTAGAACTAACATCAGAACTTCATCTACGTCTTTCATATCCTTTCTTTGCATTTGCCCCACTACATGTCCTGTGTCTGGCATATATAGATTACATAAATTACATTTTTCATCATGACTCTGCAACTTCTTGAGAACAAACTGATCTCATATTTTTTATTTCCATTTCTTGATGCACTATTCATTCTGTTGCTGCTCTTCTTAGACTCTCCATAAGCTTAAATTACACTGTCTTGGAAACTTGTGAGCCTACTAAGCTAAAAAATATGTTTAAAGACAGAAAAATATTGCCTCTCATGTTGGGTCTTCTCCCCTTCCCCTAGGCCCAATGACATAATCTTTTAAATATTTTAGAATTCAGAACAAAAAGTACTCTTTTTTTCCATAAAGTATGTGACTGTCCTGAGACAAGCACACCTCAGAGGCCATCTTATGAGACCACTGAAAAAGCTATTGCAATGAAAGAGCAGCAGAAATAAAGTAAGAGAGCAGGGAATAGCATCTAAACTCAACTCTGTGAATCATACAGAATAATCTTTCCTTTTAATATGTTCAGTACCTAATAACAACCCTTCCTCAAGGACCTGTTTGCACTGTAATGAAAACACTTTAGAGTGTGGTTCCACCATCAAAACCTACTTGCAAGTCTGCAGCATCCAACACCATCATCTACTCATTCTCCATCAATGACGCATAGCTGAAGTCCTCAGTGACTACACAGCACATTTTGTACAGGAAGGACTTGAGAAACATTTGAGATATCTGTAATACGGATTTTCAAGTGCCACTGTTCTTATATAAGGGAAAGAAAAAAACAAAAGAAAAAGCCCACGTCAGAACCTAAAATGACCCAAGCATGAAATGAAATGTGTATAAAGTCATCCTCTATCTCTGGCCCAGTAAATCTTAAATTAATTATTCAATGGTGATGTATCTGCAACAGGAGTGTTGTAGGTCACGATATTCTTGCATTGTCCCAGTGTAGGAAATTCAGCTTTAATTCTTCCATCCTTTCTTCCTTGGCTCAGGGAAGTAACCACAAGTCTCCCTTTTCACAGTCAGGTGCTGTCAGCTCTTCTCCCTCTCTTTTGTTCTTTTCAAATGAAAGCAGTGCATGTATGCTACCCATCATCTTTAATGGTATATGAAAAAGTTAAAAAGTATATATATATTTATATGTATGAAGGTATGTATGTATATATTCCTAGTTCTCTTAAAGATGTTATATTATCTGGAAATTTGTCCTTTTCAGGGATTTTTGCGTGAAGCTAGAGTTCCATTAGCACAGCACAGTCTGGAAAATGTGGCTTCCCAATTCCAAGTCCTATGCAATTTTTGCCTTGTCAGGACATCTGGTCTGTTGAGCAGTTAGACCAAAGCTGCTCACTGGTTTCTAAGTGAGACAAGACCAGAACAGTTTCACCACGTACCCAGTGCTAATCTCTTTCCACAGGACTTTGTTGCTAACAATGCAAAAATGTAAGTTTATTTTAAATGTAGTCTCTATCTTAAAGCAAAGAATTTTTTTTCCTGGCTTTCTTACTAAGAGTTGACTGGAAACATTGCAGAATACAACCACATAGTATCTTTGAAAACATGCCTTCTGTTAGAGCATATAGGCTGCAACATTTTTCACTGTTCTATGTTAAATCATGCATTCAGTTGTTTCCATTTATACTGCATCAAAGCAGTTGAAATCCAATTGAAAAGTTTCTTTAGACAGCCATTGTGCAGGAACATGATGTCAATATTAATAAAGGCTGAATTTCCCCTTGGCTCACTTCTTACAGATAAGCTTTTCAATAATACACTGCTTGCACCAAAGGTCTGATGGGACTGGGAATAGTAAAAAACACTAATAAAAGAATGTTGAATGTTTTTATATTAAATTTCCCCACAGGCAAACTGAAAAGCCTACTTAGAGTATGCCAATCAACATGGCACTTATTAAATGTAACAAGAGTCCTGTTACAACAGATCTTTAAAGCCCCTAAATATGAATTAGGAAATAAAGACAAAAGACAATTACAGATGTATTTATAGATTGAAGCCCTGGACACCTCACCTGATAGTTACTAACATGACACTATGTTTAATCTTCAAAAAGACTCCTTTTCTATCAGCCTACAGCTATATTTTTATTACTGCTATTTACTGTAGTTAAGAATTTTATCCTTCCATTTCCAGTCTTTTCAAGTGCATTTTTATGTTTGAGAAAAATGCTGTAATTATTTAGAAAGAAGTGAAGTCAATAAATAGGGTACAATACCCACATAACTTGGGGCTGAGTAATGTAAGGAAAATGGAAGCATTTGAGTAAAAGTAGTGACCACAGTTAGGCCAATTAGAACAAACACTTATGTCCTCTAATCAGAACATGGATGACTGAGTGCCTGAAAAACTTTTCGTTGTGAGGCTTGCATCTGTTTCACAAAGGCTCATCTCTTACACCTGATTTTAAGCAATATTTTCACCCTGTCAAGGTAGTGACAAATATATTAAATCTGTCTGTCTTCTGAGATTGCGAACCCCAATCTGAGATTTTGCCTTGGGCGCAGCAATAAAAAATAAACTCAATTGTTAAACATAGGGGTTTATTTTCTGCAGATGGAAAGAAAAAGGAAAAAGGTTGCTGGACCTTTTGCAGGATTTTAGTTTGTCTTCAAGCAGTGGACTTAAACTAATCTAAGCAGCTGTGAAACATTCAAACTTTTAAGCAACTGGGACAATTCCTGTAACAATATTGGCATTTGTGTTAATTAGTATGTATTAATTTGGCAAAAGAAGTACATTTTATTAAATAAAAAGATAATGAAGCTTTTGTGTAATCTTTGCTAACATTAAATATTTTGTTAGAAGCTGTAAGCAAAGCACAAGGCAATGGCTCTCAAAGTCTGTTCTGTGAACTCAGTAGTTCTCTAAGTTTGTCTCATGAATACTTAAATGTCATTTTAAAATGCTGACAACATGCTAAATATGTTTCCATCATGTCTGATGAGTCTTCACTGAACTCCACTGGGATCTTTCACCTTATTTCCTATTTATATTGGATCGTATGTTAAACAAGCAACTACTGTATTTACCATGAAGTTACACACTTATTAACAGGACAGGATGCAGTGTCTGCTTCAAAATATTATCCAGGCTATGGAATACTTGGAAACCTAAGCTTAGGACAGTTTTCTGTTTTCCACAGCCCACAATTGCAAAATACATAAACTAACTTCTTCCATTCAGGCATAAATACTGAAATGCACAGGACTAGGTGTCATAGCTTATGAGATGACTTAACACTTGATAAAAATTCAAGTTACTGCTTCAGTGTTGGTATTTTATCGTATGAGTAAGATAAATATTTCATTCAAAGTTTACTTAAACAAACGTTGCAAAGACATTCTACTAGGTATTTTGGGGTGTTTACTGTACACTTGCAGAACCAAAAATGATCGTATGATCTTTGTAATGCTGCTGAAGATACAAATATTTCCAAAAGCTATATTAAAGGAAAAGTGTATTTCACATACACAAACCTGAGAATTAATTCTATTGATATCAGCAGATATAAGTTATTTCTCAAGTGATAGCCAGCAAATTTGACCATCAACTAACAACAGAATCAGCAAGAAGACTGTCTATTTTACACGCAATTTTGAAAATAATTAGTATTTGATAGAATAGTTGGTCTATAACTTGTATGGACTAATCATAAATGTGTTCTGTGTAGTAAGTTGAAAGAAAAACAAAAACAGACTGGTAAAACAGATTGTGGATTTCAGTAGGAGATATTTCCTAAACAAAGTTCACTATAATGTGGATAAGACCAATAGGTCTGAAGAGTTAAGGGAAGAAAGCAAAAAGGAGACTTGGTATTACTTTGGGAATGGTGATGAATTTGGAGAAAGATGAGTCTGACCTGCTGAAATGGATATCTATTTTAAGAGAAATACCAAGGCAAAAAACAGAAGAAAGTACAGAAGAAAAGATAAAAGGTCAAGCATTAAAAATCAAGAAATAACAAATCAGACTGAATAAGACACTGCAAAGGTTACTAAAGCAATAACAGAATAAAACTTCAAAACCAGAAATTAAAATAAGGAAAGAAAGACATATACTATATAGTTACTGCCTGCGTGTAATTAATTAAATCAATACCTTGGTTTTTAGTAAGGATATTGCAGCTAACTATAGTGGCAAAAGCCAGATGAATAAAGAGAATGACATTATAAACTCAAAATTATAATACAAGATGGGGACAGAACACCTCAGTCTTAATGCTCTAAAACCACATGCCTGTTTTCCCTCAGTCTCAGAAAGCTGTACAACCCAATATGCAGAATTACAGGTCCAGCAGTGGTTTTCTATCCATTCAGCAGTGAGTAACATTACAGCTGGAGAAAAGCAAAGAAAATGCAGCAAGAGAGGAGGAGGAAAAATCTACCAAGACAACTTTAGTTTGTTCATGGTTACTTTCCCTCATTTCTATAGAATATCTTCAGCTGAGGGCAGATATAAAGCAAAGCAACCTGAAGGGTTTTTAATTTAATTTAAGATAGTACTTGAGATGATCTAGGAGTGAGTACATCTCATGTGAGTGACTTAAATTTCTCAAGCTTTCTGAATCACCTGTGACTGAATAAATCCTTAGATCAATAAATTTTAAGGTCATAAGAAACCAGCATAATAATCTGCTCTGACCAATATCCATAAAATCTCACCACTAATTTCTTCAAAGAACTAGTGGCTTCTTTTTGACTGATGACATAGAATTTTAAATACGTTCCATTGACTGGAAAACTCTTGCTGATAGAATCTATATGTCATCAAATACGTTGTCATGTACCAAAGATATGCCTTACATTAGAAGTATGTAACCTTCTGACTGATATTAGCTTCCTACTCATCAGATTGTTCTGTTTGTTTCTGGAGATCCATTTACATCAGAAGGCTGCAAAATGATACAGCAATACCTCTGTTATAACTTTGTAAACCTTTCATTTAAGAACTAACCAAAAGCAATACTTGAAACTGTCTGTGGAGTTAGCAATATACTCGACATGGAAATGATTTGACAACAGAACTTAAATCAATTTTTACCCATGTGCAAATGCAGCATGAAGCAGTTATTGTCTTGTCCTTCCCCAAGTGTTGTCAGATACTTTTCTCTTTCAAATCTGGATTCTGTGAAGCTGAAAGCTATGAAACTTTTCAGAAAAGCAAGCTAATATTTAGATTGAATAAACACCCTAAAGATGTTTTCTTTTTTTTAGCTTTGTCCTAGCAGGGAAAAAAGAAAAAATGAAAAGAAGAGGTTAAAAGTTAAGATCGGTTTCCTGTGGGGAAGCTGATGAAATGTTTCATTATCTGTGCAGGGAGGCAGAAAACTTCAAGGAAATGTCACTAACTTAGCATGATATTCTTAAACTAAGTATCATCTCACCCAGAAAAACCACAGGAACAAGAGAAATCTGTGAAGTAAAATTAAAAAATCTAAGGTAAATTTCTAAGGAGGGCATTTTCTTCTCCCTCCTTGGCATATAATTAGAGCCCCACATGGAACAGATAGGTCAGCCTGGTAAATGAGGGCACTTTATTACTCTGTGGCATCTGATAGAGATAGAGAGATTGAATATTTTAATCTGAAGAAACTTATATATAAATATTAGGCACTTTCGACAAGTAGAAGATGACTTAGCCTTTTCCGCTACTATTTATGGTTTTGCTTCACGTTTTGCTAGTGGCATCTGAGCAGAGACAAGGCTGTTAAACAATCAATTGAACACTTGTTTCTCACTTCACATTGATATCCCAGGAGGAGGGATGTTGTCCAACAAATATCAGTCTTATATGTAAATAATACATAGTATATCTATTCCCTTTGCCTCTCCTCTTTCCCCCAGTGGGAGCCTGGAAGGGGGAAAAAAGGGGAATTTCTTAGTCAAAATCCTTTTTCTTTTTTTTTCCTTTACCCCCCAGTCAAGCATATGGGCTTCCAATTAAAGAACTGGAACAACAGTCCCTTCTTGCTGTCAGATAATTTTGAAATTCTTCATGAACACTATTACATTTTAAGTTAAATTCTAATTTAGTCTAAGTAGGTGTAATTCTTAACTTTATTCATCACATTTTGCAGTGTGTGATATTTAAGAAAAACCAATTAAAACTGGCCATCCAGCAGTTGATCCAAAAGAAATCTTATCATATTCTCAAAGTTTAACTGCTAATAAAAATTAAATTTAAAGAAAAACATTTTTTCCCAAAAAGACCTCTACAGAGAAACCCACAATGAGTCAGTGATAAAATGGCTTGCACTTCCATGACATTAGGCAGGCCTGAGCAAGCTGATCTCTCTGCAATAGCTTTATCAAGGTTGCCTGTTGATTGATAGCAGGAAACTGCATAGTTCTCTGCTTCCTTGTGTATACAGAGGATGCCAAACATATCTCATTAAGAACATCCGCACTCTTCACTCAAGGGAGTTTTGAAGGGTGCAAAGCAGCAGGGCCAAAAGCTGTGCCATGTAGATTCTGCTACCATAACAAGTATCGTAACTCTGTAGATAAGCAAAAAGGCAGCTAATTGCCAGAGAGGAATGAATCCACTCATCCAATAACACCCTCTCTTTCCTCCACTAATTCATGTCAGGGAGTAAGAGTAAGTAAGATGTGTTCATTTGTTTTTCCCCCCAAAAAGTGAGGAAATAAAAGAACTTAAGCTGTAAAAAAAAATAAAAAATAATATTTTGGAAATTAGTAATGCTTTTTCTAATCACATTAAAACTTAAAATTCTGATGATTTTGAAAATATGTTGCAATATGAAATTCTATGCAAAATCAGGAGGTACATCACTGTCATTACCGTTACCAATTCAGGCAAAGTCTTAAATAACATTCTGGGCGTGTGCTCCAGAAAGAGACTGATTTGACTGTTTCATCTGCAAACCCTTTGATTTGCTTTATGATGAAATTCAAGTGAAACTTTAGTTTGCAAAAATAGTTCAGAACAAGAAGTTGGCACCACCAAACAATTATGCCACCTCTCCATAGGTCTTGGATGGTGAATAGATGCTATACAAAAAAAAGTTTCCACGCACACAAGGGCAGGGGAGGAGGAGATGGAATAATTAGGCTGTTGCTATAGTAACATAGATAGAACTAGGACATCCCACTCACATGAAAAGTTTATCTTGAATTTTGGTTAAGTAGATCTAATATAGTCCTTTTTCTTGGCTTTGAAAATCCTAAATTCTCCATTCTGCTGTGATTACAGTGAAAACTTGTTTAGGTTTTCTACAGAATTCATGTATCTGCAGGCAGAAAACTTCAGAATTGTTAGGGTGAACCTGATTGGGCATCTGGACACCGTAAAATAAGAGCATTGACAGAGACAAATAGCAAATTCAAGATAGAGCCATCTCTCTGCTCTGTCCGTTCAATCATTGCTCCAGAAGTTTGACTGAAGTAATCACAGTCTGCGTAAGATTGCTGTCTATCCTGAATACCTTTTTCTTTCAAATACCAATGAGTTTGTCAACTCATATTTTGTCACCTCCTTGAGTTAACTGTCAGTTTCCCTGGGAAATTTGAAAAAGCCATGTGAAGAAGGACGCATAGTGCTGGACGCTGCACAGAGACACTAGAGACTTACTTTAAATTACTGCTTCAGCGTTTGCAACCAGGCGAATCATGCGATAAGCCTATAGAGATGGAAAAAATACTTCTGAGCTCTACTCTGCTGCTTCTGGGTCAACACTATCTCAGATGTGACCAGGCACGATCATTATGTGGAAGAGCTCAGGGCCTTCCATATCGACCGTCTTGTGGTTCTATTAGTGTCAGTGAAACAGGGACAGTACTTGACACCTTCACAGAGACACTTGAAGACAACCAGTGTCAATAGTTGATCCTACCATTTGCTCACTGCTATCCAGTCCTTCTGACTATCCTTAGCCTCTTCCAGATTCTCATGGTGGTGAAGAAGAAGCTGGTTTTGCTCCTGAAATGTAGACTTGGCAGTGCGAGGTTAACGTTTGGACTCGATGATCTTAAAGGTCTTTTTCAACCTAAACGATGCTGTGATTCTATGATAACTAAATGTCCCACAGGAAGTTCAGCTTCTGAGTCCTGAAATTTCTGGCAGAATCCAGTATGCAACCAGGCTTATTCTGCAGTCTTTTCTGGACTTATTGCCAGATGAGGTATACACCGGTTTGTGCTGCTGCAGTCACAAAAATGATCACCAGGTAAAAAGGAAATTCTTTTGAAAATTTGGCTTCTCAGTAAAGATTAGCTTGTGATTTTATTAACTTGCAATAATGATGGTCATGTGAGACTTTTGCATGGAAGTCTCTCTAGGAATGTTAAAGTATTATTAATAGTAATTGAACTTTTACTGATAACATAATACTCCATCTGTCAAAAGTGGATTAGTGCTGTTGAAACAAATTCAGTACTATTTCAATATACACACCAGATACGTGAGGGTCCTTTTCCTTCCATGGTCTTTTTTCTCATTGCATGGTTACTATTTTTCTAGCTTTTGCTGAGATGAAACTGAGTGAATTAAACACTTCAGAAAATAAACTACTACATACATTTCTTGTATCATGATGCTATTCCCTAGCCATTGCTGAGAATGAGGATTCATTTTTGGGAAGTAAACACCTAATGAAATTCCTTTTTTTTGTTTTTTCTGATACTGGAGAGTGAAATATATGTAATCACTCATCTAAATACAGACCAGATGGGACATACCCTAGAAAAACAATAAATGAAAAGAAACAATTGATAGACTGGTTGATTGCTTTTTTCCCCAGCTTTTTACAGACTGCATGGTGACACTGTGAACACTGAGGTCAATGTCAACGTATTCCTCTGTTCATTGGGGACTTGTGTTATTGTTAGAAAATTTAACTGTAACACTTGATTTACTTAAATAAGTACAAATCATATTAATGTAAATATTAATAATCTAGTCATAAATAACTTAAAGATTGTCTCCTGTAAAGACTGAAGGAAACAAATGTGGTCATAAAATTTATATTACCATCTGCAGCACAGGAATACTATCTTTGTTAAAAGTATCAGAAAGCATACAAAGCTGAAACATTCATACAAGCTGAGCTTCAAATGTCTGTGATTGTCAGGACATATTTTTTCATATTGAACATGAAGTTTCTCTGGTTAAAGGTAGTTTCCAAAAGATTTTTTTTTTGTGAATTATCAATTGTTAAACGTAAGGAAACAAATTCTGATTTTTGTAATTATTTACATGCCTATGAAATGGATTAAAAAATTAAAAAAAATATTTAAATGTAAGGGCTCTGTTCTCAGTGAGACGGAATTGACTTTGGAATAGGTGAAGAGAAGAGCACTGGAGTAATTTCTGCTCAGACTATACTGACAAGTAGGCTAGGTACTCCCAGAGCAGAAAAGCACTAAAGGCAGTGGTGTAGAAATGTTTCCTCTCTACTCAAGTGTTCCCACAACTACTGTAATTCACAGAGGTCAATTATATTAACATTCAACTCCTTCCAATAAATAGACTAGCATTAATGGACTGGTGTGAAGCTTAGGATATATCCTTCATGTAAAACTGTAAATTTTCTGCAATCAGCTACCCTGAGATCTTCGTGGATCCTTTAGGCTAAGCAGTGGATGAATGTGGATTTCAGCATCACAGTTTAGGATGTTAAAGCCTACATTCTAACTATAATCCAATTTAGTCACCTATATCCATTTATGGCCCTGCAAATAACAGACAACTAAACCAAGTAGTTAGATAAATTGCATTTTCTAACTACTGCAAAACGATTCAGGTTTTAGATGACTAATTTCAGAACCACCAAGTGTGCACTGCTTACTATGAGTTATTTGTCAGGTTTCTGGAGTCCAACCATTTCACAACTATTCTTGAGGGAGAGGAAGCAGATGGAATCATTCAGTTCAATGTATAAAAGCATGTTTTTCACTCTCTATTGATTCCATCTTATTTTATATGAATAGCCATGCTTTCTGATTAAAATAAGTGACAACTGTTATAGTACTCTCATATGTGCCAAAACACCTTAGACCTACCTGATTTGAAATTGAAAACGTATTAAAAACATTAACTTTTACCTATCATCTTTTTTATTACTGTGGGCAAAAAAAATCCTTTGACAAAAGTTGTTTAGCACAGAAAGGACATAATTGTACGTCTTCCTTTGCTAATAAATGACTAATCATTCAGTCATTCATTCACTTCATATTAATTGTTAAAAGATTAATCATGATGAACTAACGCTTTATTAATATCCACATTATATGTGCAACCATGGAAATTTCATTGCAATATGGCGATTAACTAATGTACCATTATTTTAAAGTTAATTATTACAACATTAGAAGTAACTATGAAGAAAGGATTCAAGAATTTTTTTCTTCTTATTTTTTTTTTAAGTTTTGTATTTTATCATACTAGAAAAGTGAATCCAGGGAGGCAAAAAGTGAGGATCTGGAGCAATTTCCTTTTATTACCTTAGTTTCTTTCATTTTCAGCTTGCATAAATGATTTTTTAAAATAGCAAATACAGCCGTCCAATCATTTTACTGAGGAGTAATAGCTGTGTATTATGAAAATTAATAGTTCTCAAGTGCTCCAAGGTTGTAATGAAGAAAATAAAATAAAAAGAAAATTCAAAATTCTGTTACTATATTATAAAATTCTGTTATTATATGAAAAAGATCAACAATTTCTGAGATCAATATATATAGTAAATAAATAAATTGATCTAGTGAACAGTCATCTTCTGTATTCTTGTTTTGCCTCAGCCTTGGTTAAGAAATCAGATCTTTTATATTCATGATGTGTGCTTTTTTCTTTTCTTGCTTTGAATTTCAAAGCTACATACTTATTCAATACGTATATGCATACATGCACACACATACATACACACACAGGTTCTGCAGGTATGGGCAATAGCACTGTGTACTTAGAAACTTTGGCAATAATTCTAGTTAGAATTTCAGTTATAGGCAACTGTACTAGATTTTAAATTACTAGATTATTTTAAAAATATTTTCACTTACAAGAAGGTAATTCTATAAAACAAAAGTTAAGGAAAACATTGCATTGTCAATGATAAAAAAATCTAAGAAATAATTAAGCTTATTTAATTCACATTTAGACAAGTCTTTAAAAAGACATTTAAGTAGTATTTTTATTCTTTAATATATTAGGATTCTGATGTTTGGGCTTTGCATCTGCAGATCACGAGCACACTACTGTGTGAGCACCACCTAAGTCCCTGGCAGTTTTTGTCTCTATGCAGAGCTTCATAACACTTCTTGATGTTTGTTTGCCGCTCTTAGTATCCTTCCACAGCATAGGAATTTAGGCTTTGGAAATTTAATTTTGAGCCACCTCTTTAAATAAATACAGTTGAACTGTGGTCTGAGACAATCCTCCCCTCTAAAATTTCGTTTTCAAAAGAGTTTTACGTGCAGATTTTTATTAAAAAAATGCCTCCAAAAAAGCAAACAGTAGTTCAAACTGCTTGTTAATAAGGCTGTTTCTACTCTACTCCATAAGGTTGTTAGAAGACAATCTAAGATCAATGGGATTTAAATTTTGGTTAGGTACTTTCCTAAATCATTTTAATTCATCTTTCACAGAAAAAAAAATCAAAATGGAATCTTAAGTTTGAAATAAAAATAAATTGTCATATGAATACTTCAGTGAAATTTCTGTAGTCTTTTTTACATGTCTTTGAAATCAGTTATGCTTAAGACTGTAAGGTCTCTTGAACTCCCCTTGACTTCAGGAAGCTCATGTTTTTGGATTGTGATTCTTAGGAAGAGGAAAAGAAACATCCCTGGAACACCTATTATTAATATTTAAAGTGTTCACAAAGATGTTTAAAATGTAAATGAATTACGAAAGATCATGCTGCAGACATTCCCATACTCAAATATGAAACACGGTGGTGAAACTTCTTAAGGAAAGTATCTGTGTCAAACATTGCTTTAACCAAATTTTGGAGAGAAAAAAAAAAAATTCCCCATATGACAGTTGTGATGATACTGATCAGTAACCAACACTACAGGCTGTTGGCTGATGCTGAAGTTAAATGCATATGACAGAAATAGCAGCAGTGATGGATGCCTTTGGATCTGCTGAACTGACAAAATGCTACAATGCTTAGGATGCTTGGTTGTCAGTAAAAACAGGCAACATAGGGATGTGACATTTGAAGCCTTTACATGACATAATATGAAATGATGGTCAGCACTGAACCTTGACTACTTGACATTAGCAGTGTTAATTTATACGTAAGAATCTGCCTGCCGCAGCTGTGATACAGGTCATTTGTTGAAATGGAGTACAAACTAATATGGAAGTTGAAGAGGGTGCAGCTGCAAAGACATGTGAAACAATCGTTGTACTGATGACTATGTACAGGGGGGCTTATTTGTGTCATTTTTCTCTGGATCATAGAATCATAGAATGGTCTAGGCTGGAAGGGACCTCAGACATCATTTAATCCAACCTCCCTGTCATGGATCTCCTTTTACAGATAGATGCTTGTGAGAAAACCTTCTCACACATATTCTGGGGGCACTCAAATCCATGTTGTGATTCCTTTTTTCTGCCCTCACACAACTTAGAGGGGAAAAAAAGAAAGAAAAAAACCCACAAGTATATAAGTCAGTAGCAAGTAAATAACCCAAACAAGTAAATAACCCAAACAAAATAAGTCAGAAGCTCCTAGAATATCATGACATACCTAGTTGCTTTCCTACACCAAGTCATCATTTCTGTCCACCAACCCTCAGTGTTTTCATTGTATCAGCATCCCATAGTTTCCCATCAAACTTTCTTTTCTCATCCTGGTCTTACTGTGTTTTTCTACTCCTTTTTTTTTTCAGTTAAAGCAATCTCCTTCAAACAAAATCAAGTCAGTTCAGGAATTAACAAGTTTATTGTCTCCATTTGAGGGTCATAATATTTTTCCTTATTTTATCTGTCTATTACTAAGGCTCAAAGTTCCTTTGGTGAAGATGCACTTGCTTTTTTTGTACAATATCTAGCACATAGGGTTCCTATTTTTACCTAATCCTCTGTTAACATCACAGAAAATAATATTGAAGTGGATATGTTAAGTTCCCAGGAATAATTGTTTCATCCACATTGTTGTGTTGAGTGGATTGAAAGTCAAATCTACACTATAATTACCGTGTCCAGTTCTGAGCGCCACGGTTCGGGAAAGGACAGGGAACTACTGGTACGGCTACAAAAAAGGCTACAAAAATGATTAGGGGACTAGAACATCTCTATTTTTGAGGAAAGGCTGACGGACTTGGGGCTTTTTAGTCTGGAAAAGACTGAGAGGGGATCTTATCAATGCTTATACATACTTAAAAGGTAGGTGTCAGGAGGATGGGGTCTGTCTTTTCTCAGTGGTGCCCAGTGATGGGACAAAAGGTAATGGACACAAACTTGAACAGAGGAAGTTCCTTCTAAATATGAGGAGGAACTTCTTTACTTTGAGGGTGGCAGAGCACTGGCACAGGCTGCCCCGAGAGGCAATGGAGTCTCCATCTCTGAAGACATTCAAAACCCACCTGGGTGCCACCCTGTGCTTTAGGTGAACCTGTTCTGGCAGGGAAGTTGGAAAAGATGGTCTCCAGAGGTCCCTTCTAATCCCTAACATTCTGTGATTCTGTGAGTATTCCTTCTTTTTAGGTATGACCTTGCTGCCAGCTCTGAGCTGACTGAGCAGTATTTGCAGAAGGAAAACTCAGGTTTTTTTCCTGAAGGAAAACTCAGGTTTGCGCTGGCTGGAGGAAGCTTGCACTTACCTCACACAATGGTAGGCACCGTGAGCAATTTCCAGCAATTTCCTCTTGTGGGGCAGTGGCTGAGAGGGTGATCTGGCATTCTCCCTATTATTTGTCAATCTAATATCCTACCTCTCTTCTGTAGGATGAGATTCACCCACAC
Organism: Apaloderma vittatum; assembly: GCF_000703405.1. Classification (NCBI taxonomy): domain Eukaryota; kingdom Metazoa; phylum Chordata; class Aves; order Trogoniformes; family Trogonidae; genus Apaloderma; species Apaloderma vittatum. The sequence continues at coordinate 43,970 of NW_009735548.1, read as the reverse complement.
AGCTTTAGCTTTATAAGAGTTAACTGTCAAGAACTGCATCCTCTGTAGAAAACAGATAGAGACAGATACGTCCAGATGATTCAATCCTTCTCACTTAAGCATCTACTTTAGGATGCAACAATATGCTTCTTGAGACACCTGGCTTTTCTTTTAAAACCAGAAACCTATTTGACTGAAAATCACTGTAAATGTTTTTACTCTAATTTTCTTTTCTACCCAGCAGTCAATTTTTTCTTTCTCATTCTGACATAGATACAACAAATGTACATTAAATTAGACTCAGTTTTTTATTTTTTTTTGTAATTTCTCTGAGTGTTTTTATTATGCTTAAATTTCAGTGGTTAATCTGATACACAATCACATTTGTGGGAGGGAAAAGTATTTGTACTTTCCAGTAAATGTTGACTTTGCTGAAATCTTTTTTATTGCCTGGAGAAATAATCATGCTTTTGGTAAATAACTGTAAAATTTGATCATATACTTACCTAGCAGTGTTTAAAAAACAGGGTGGAGATAGAGCATACTTTTAGAATAGACTTATCCAACTTTTATTACTGATACACTTTTCCCTTCCCAGGCTTCATGGTGGGAAGCATCAACATTCTCAGTCTCCCTAATCCGAAATAAAATTAGCAAGAAGCAGTTCTGACCTATTGATTGCAAAATTAAAATAAATGGAGAGATATACTGTTCATTAGGTGTTAGGACTGATAACATTGATACTGCAATTGAGGAAATTAATTTTTAAGTTTAAAATGCAGCGTTTGAAAGAAAAATAAAAACAAAAGTCTAGACATCAAAACAGCAGGAACTGCAGATTATTCCATCGAGTATTAGATAGAAAAAGAGGTGAAAGAAGAGAGGGAACAGTAATAGGAAAACTAATAGAAAAAACAGATCCAATGTGCTTGCATTGATTTTTGTGATTACTGTTTATTAAAATGCAGTGGATACAGATTATCTTTCTTTCAAATGCTCTGTATTTATTATTGCTTCATTTGCCTTGAATGATAACTGCAGGCACTTAAATAAATGGATCCCAACATTGTCTAGTTTCATTCTGCCATCCTTGTCTGTGATAAGTACCCCTGTAGAAATGTTATTTTGAAACTTCTTTAAGCAATGCTTCTCTGTTAATCACAAGAACTTTCTCTGTATGTCTCCAGTGCCTGTACTGCCTACATTTTCTCTTTTATTCTAATCGTAGGAGAATATTTTGTGCTATAAAAAATTGCTGCACTTTTGGAAAGGAGTTTTACTATGATTTTATTGTACAATTTATATTTTTGATTTAGGCACTCTAAGATATGGCAGAATCACTTGCTCTGCAAGTGATTCTTTGCACAAGTCCATCTAGGTTATGGCCATCTAAGTAAATTAAAGGTGGCCAAGTAAGTTGTTGGGAACTTAGTCCCTCTGGCATGGAACATCTATATCTATGCTAATAAGATGTTTTTTTCTCCCAGACAGGGTAGATGTTTGCAAACTGACCATTGGTAATGGTCCCTGGACTTACCTAACCCCTAAACTGAAATTGTTTGTAGGGTGGTAGTTGGATTAACCAAAATCTTGTCAGAAATGGCTCTACTAGATGTAAGAACATTTCCAGGCACTGTTTAATTTATCAGTAGAGGTGTACCTTTAAACTCCATACATCAAATCTCTAACACTATTGTGATACAGATGGATGTGCATTACTATTCTGAGAAATTTTACAAAATGAAACTTAGGTATGTAGATGCTTGTGAAAATCCTACTAACTGCCTCGTTCCGTTACGTAATTGCATCTTTAGATGGTTATGAGCATTTTAAAATGTCTGCCTGTAAAACAGAATTTATGGTTCCTCCCTTGTTTGTCTTGCAGCTCTCAGAGAATGACTACTCTGCAATCTTTGGCTACGGCTAGAAATCCACATATTTATGCAGGTTCCTGGTCAGGTTTTAGAGCCAGTGCTGAGCTTTGTACTATGACAATACACTAATTATAAGCCAGCTAGACAATTAAAAGCTTGCTTAGGTCTGTTTATAAGTGTCATTAATGATACACATATCATACCTATAGAATCAGGGTTGTATCTCTATGGAGAAGAAAGTAGGCACTACTTCTTTGCTCACACAAACTACAAATTTATAGTCCAGCACCTGTGGTGTCAAAATTATTCTCTCCCCTATGTAGAGCTGCCTTTTGTTTCAAGTGGTTATGGAATACTGAACGCTTCTCTTGAACTACTTTCAATTGGTGAATTGCAGATATAAATCTGCCTTGAAAACCCTACAGTGACAGTCTGGAAATTCCCTACCTTCTAATGACAATTTCAATATTATTATCTTTTGCCAACAAGAGCTAAAAGAGATCTTTTGTTTTAGCACTAATCCTCTAATTGCTGAGTTTTTACAATCTATATTTTTGCTATGTATGAAATTTTGTTATTTCTAATAAGTTGTGCTTATTTATAATTGACTTTAAACACTCCTTTACTCTCATTATAGTTCTAAATGTGTTTTTTCCTTACATATTCCCACCCTAATGACTTCAAAATCTTTTCAAGAATGTTGTTAGACAACTGCTCTGAAGGTTTGAACAGCACTGAGGAATGCTTGATGGATGTATCAGCTACTAAAATTTGATATATGGATTAAAATATAGAGAGAGATCTCCATAATGAACGCAAAAGCCATTTGCATTAATCTCCAAGTGAACTATCCTGTTCACAAACTTTTCACAGCAGCAGTGCTGCATTTTGTCGAAGTGGCAATTTCATACTTCTCAAAGATGATACGCTCATAACTCTATAACAGCACAAAGATACTGTGCACTGCCTTTATTATACAGGAATAGTTACATGACGCTACCAAATAGTTTGCCCTCTTTTCTTTCAAATTGGATGGAAAGGAAAACATAAATACACAGAGTCCACAATGAAAGCAGGAATGCAGTAATGATGCAGACCTTCTTCTGAGTGCTCCTTCTGCTTACTGGTACGTGGTATCTCCTATTCTGTGCATATTGCCTAAAGCAATGCCAGTCTTACTGTTTTCTAGTTCTTCAACGATTCTGCCTTACTCTGCTCCCTGCATAGAACAAGTCATGTGGGCTTGGTCCTTTTTCCTGTATTTTTTTCAGCAGTTCAGGGTATTCTTTAGCAACAATGATCAAAATTCAAGCATTTATTTCAAAGAACAGTCTGGTTAGATCAATAGTGCTATATAAAAGAAGACAAGAGACCGATATCTATCCCTGGAGACAAACAGAGTGAAGAACCTTGCAGCTACAATATTTAGGATGAGTAAATGCGTTGTGTCCACGCCACAGAGCACTCTCTTCTAGACATCTGCAGGGCCCAGTGTGCTGTTTCTATTGTTCTGGCACTAATCCGTGTGTTTTGTATGTCTTGAGAATTTAAACTGGTTTAAACAGTGCAAGGCCTTTGCTGCAGCTCTGCACAAAGGCTGGAACACCCATAGCAGGAAAGTGAAGACTGTGTCGTGTGCTTGGGATGTGACATAAGGGGATTTGAAGGTTACGGAAAGGGGTTTTGAAGGCTTGAAAGAGCCTCATATGAGACTTATCCTGAACTGTCTATTGAGAGACATCGTGAGACTGAATGTCCACTGATCTCTGCTTGGGTGTTATTTTGAGAGGAGCTAGTTGGAGCAGTCCAGAACAGAGCCAGAGGGTGAGGCAACAGCTAAACAGTGGAGACACAGAGCAGAGACTTCCATTACTTAAGTTTTTGTCCTTCCTATTTAGGAAGACGGCCATATACCTTAGACATCAAAGGTAGGATCAGGTGTTGCCACACCTGAAAGGCAGCATTCTTTTGCCAGATATGCTTCAGTGAAGGAAGACATTTGAGCTCTGAAAACTGTCTGAGGAGAAAGATGAGGCTTACTCACCTATCAGCATGCACCCAGGTCTGCTTTTGTTCTATGAATAAGGTTGATGGTGCAGATCATGCATGGTCCTCCACTCTCTTCTGTCAGCCCTTGCAGCAATGTTACATTGTTAATGTCGGACAGGTTCTTCCTAGAAGGTCCTACCATCATGCAGAGCATTGACTGCTGAGATGCCCATGGTTAGTCTCAGAGCAATGGTGATCTGGCAACATTTGAATTACAGGATGCTTGGATGAGCCATGTAGACATGTTTGTTATGTAAAGAAGGACAACTCCCTCTAACATATGACTGAGAAAAGTGAAGAGAGGTACTGCAGAAAGTTCATAAAGTCTAATACGTGTTTGTCAGCTGTACTGACTGTATTAGGCCTACATTCCCCTATATAAATCTGAGACGAGAGAAACATGACACAGGAAAGTATTTCTGTGAATTAACAAAGTTTTACAGAAGTTCTGTTTTGCTAAGTTGTTTGGAGAGATTTTTCTGTCGTTGTTCTAAGAGGAATCCAGCCAATCTACTCAGTCCAAGTACTTCTGTAAAGAGGAAAAAAAGGGATCCAGGAAACAAAGGAAACAGTAATTGACTCAAAAAGCTCATTGTATTTAATATGGCATTTTCATTGGTTCTTTTTTGTGTGTTTCTAGGAAATGTTGCCCTTTAAAATTACTTCTTTGTTCGCACTTCCTTTCAGAAAAGAAATGTTTTAGTTACAAATGAGTGTCCTTCTTGAACAACAAAAATCTTTTCTGCAACTCCCAATTGCTTGGGTCTTCTCTTTCTAACACCGAGTAATTTGTCTTTTGTTAAGCACAAACCTACTTTTCTGAGAAGCGCTTTAAAATAAAGCCCACAACATACACCTGACAAGCTTTTCCTGGTGTATGCTGTAAGCAGGATCCAACAGTATGCAAACACCTGAACCTCATTTTGAAGATCTCAAAGGTCATTTAAATGAATGCACAATTAAGGTATTTTTATGAGTTTGATTACATCTCTCTTGCGTGTGTTTTTGAGAACTAAAGAAGGGGGTCATAAAATATCGCTTCAGAGATAATTCTCTGGCAATTGTGGGAATGTCATTGTAGCATTTACAACAACTGAGTAACAGAAAAGAAGAAAAATGATAGTGTAGGCAACTGGGAACATAAATTTAATTTAAAACTTGTAGTTTATGAGTTCTTCAACCACACAGTTGAATAGCCAAAAAGAAAGAAGCAATCCTTATCTAATCCTTATCAGTATTTTTCCTGTGTTTGTGTTCCTATCGTGTAAGTTCCTTGGGGCAGGGAATGTTTGTGTATTGTCTAGCATTGTAATAATTTAGTCTGGATTTAGAGCATTTGGGTAATGTCTTAAAACAAAAATAATAAACATAGTCCTACTTTGATGTAGATATAGGGAGACCATTGTTAATTTGCAAAGTTTTTCCAATTTGGGTTGGCTACAATCTTTCCATAGTTGCAGTAATGTCACGAGATGGGAACAAATGTGGGAATGGTAATGAGAAAGCTTTGAAAATTTGTGTATGTAATAGTAAGTACCTATAGTCTCCTCCAAAGAACACTCTGCATTACCTAATCCAGAGACAACAAGGAGTTAACCAGAGTTTAACTTCCCATTCTGCTTCCCTCAGGTAAATGACAGGAGTCTGATCACAGCCAGAAGAGAAACCAGGTTTTGTGAATAGTGTTCTGTTACCAACTGTCATGCAATGGGATTTACCCTAAAATAAAAATGTGTTTTCTATGTATTTTCTGACCAATAATGACTTCTGAACAATAGCCTTGAATCAGTGAGAAGATCTCAAGAACATTTCTTTGTTTTTTTCCTTTAAGTCATAGCACCAATTACATATACAGGCATCAAAATCTGTCATTTTTCATTCTGAGAACAATGTTATGAATGGAAAATATAGCTAAGTAGCTCAGTTTTCTCAGCATCAATTGCTCCTTCCCTCCTGGTTCTAATGGGGATTTTTTTTTGGTGATTATTAGGATGGTGTCTTCATATTGCCAAGGCACTTGCATGAACATTTTCATGTTTTCATGAACTCTCTCTTCAGGGCCATCATTGACAGTAGGATTACACTGATTAATTTTAACTGTTCAAAGTAGGTCAGATCAATCCTGCCCAAAATGTGAAGAAATTTTTACTATAAGTACAGGAGATTCTGAGGTGACTGTTCACACAGGAGTGAAATCATATGAATCCCAACTTTCGTGTCTTTTTGAAGAGGGGAAGAAACTCCGATGTATTTTTCCACCATTCCAGAGCATGGCAATCTTTTATGAAAAAATTCTTCTTCGTTAAAACATATTCGCGGATCCACTGTATGTTGCAATTTATGCTTTTAAAGCAGTAGAATCATAGAAATCATAGAATCATAGAATCATAGAATCATAGAATCATAGAATCCTAGAATCATGGAATGGTCTAGGCTGGAAGAGACCTTGGAGATCATTTAATCCAACCTCCCTGTCATGGGCAGGGATGCCTAGTACACCAAAGAGTTCTGCAAACACCATGTAGTCACACAGGAAGACAGCATATGGTCATTAGTCTGCCGTCACGTCTCCCTGTACATTATTGACTGGCAGATTCCTTGTGTGAACAGACAACATGTGGGATAGCATGCACTTCTGCTTCATTCCTAAAGAATCCAGAGCTCTTTCTGATATGTTATGAAGCAATTCAAAGGAATTACTGTAGCTTCCAGGAAATATTCTTGTCCCTAAAACACAGAACAAAAACCGAAGTGAATCAAGAGGCAGGTTTTTTATGGTAAAATACAGTCTGAGTTGCATCCTTGTGCTCCAAAAGAGACATTTTATCTTCCTACCTGTGCAGCATATATTGAATACCTAGCACAGTCAGGGGTAAAAGGAGTTCTGGGATCTGCCTTTACATTAAAATTCTTTATTTATCTGAAAATATCTTTACTCAACAAAGAATAAGATTGAAATTCCTAGAAAATTTCTCTGGGAAATTCCTCCTGGGGAGGAGTTTTCAACTTTTTCAAGTCTTTGCCTATATATCAGAAGAACTTCAGAACAGAAAGTCCTCATTAGGCGTGAGACTTGTGGTCTTGGGCAGTATTTATTGCTACACTTACGTTGAATAAATACTTAAAAAGCATGTAAACTTCTATCTAACTTGTAGAAATACTCAGTGGTAGCCAAGTTTCAGGAACTATGTGTTCCAAGCTTTGCTTTAGTGCTTAGGCCAGGCAAACAGGTTTGAGTGGACTATAAATCTAAAATATTTTAGCTATTATAGAGGAGGATTACACTTGGTAAAATTACAGCAGGATATTATAATTTAGTGGTCCTGATCTTAGAGACTCTATCTTTCATACACAAGTTGCTCCCTACCTATGGTGTTAGCTCTCTTACTGAATTCAGGGAAATCATAGTTCTGTGAATTTCTAGAACTTTGTACAAACTTCAGAAATAATCAAAAGAAGCTTTCTATTTCTCCTGGCATAGTACTGAAGAGTTTGATTGGGTTTTTTTATTTTGTTTATTGGTTGGTTGATTAAAGGCATTTTTACCTTTTGCCATCACTTACAGAAATTTAATACTATTAATTGTAATATTAAATTACAATATGTCTTCTAAAATGGGTAATAATTTTATACATTTATGCACTGAAACATTATTTCTTACATTAGATCTATTCCAACACAAGTATGGCTGGTTTTGGTGTGGATTTATTTGTTCATTTCTCCTCTCTTTATTGAAAGAATTTTTCATATTTTATTCTTTACTTTTTTCCTTTTCAAAAATTGACCAGTCTTGTGTTGGCTTCTGTCATTAATTATGTTACCAATGGATCTTTTCCCAGTTTCATCCAAGGTGTATCTTACAAGTATTTTTCATTCACTTAACTTTTTAAACATCAGGAATACTGGTAAATAAAACACTAACAACATTTTATTTAACTTCCAGTTTGAGCAGATTTTAAGCACCTTGTGGCCAGTGACTCAACAGAACCCTATCTAGTGGCATTATAGTAGGAAACTTTGAGATAAAATAGACTAGGTTAACAAATACTCCATAAAACATAGTAAATAAATTGAACAGCAAAATGTATAACCCAAAAAGAAAAACTGTAACTGTCAATGTAAAAAGATCCCACTTGTCATTTTTGTCTTTTCACATGGCAGACCTTAGATTAAAAGAATTTTTCTCTATACTAACCCTGGAAATTAACTTTTTGCTTTAGATTTTGTATAACTGAGCTTTTGTTTATTGTACACTATCATTTATAAAACATATGTCCTAAACTATGCTTTTGATACCTTTGCTTTGTAAAATTCTATGGAAGAGGAAATATTTTATCTACCTCTCACTTGCTTTATGTAAATATCTGCACTGTTTACCTATGTACACAGTGTGGTCACAAGATTCATTGTAACTGCAGGATGAGGCTGGATTATGAGGTTGTCTGGCAAGTCTCTACTGATCACGATATACATGGGAGTCAATTATCCCATGGAAAGAATACGCAAACTACGATGAGGTCCAAGAAGAGAGATAAAGGAGAAACTGAAGTGATCTTGGTAGTCTATCTTCTGGTACCGTGGAAAGGAATAAATGGAAGATACTGGAGGATGGGTAGCTAGTGAGGAATTGAAGTTGTTTGAAAATCTCAGACTGTCAAGGTCATGGAAATGTATTTCAGATGACACACAGCTCCTCAAAGAGGGGACAGTGAACTTCTCATCTTCTATTCGGGTGACAGAAAAAACATCAAATTAATGACAGAATGGAAAGGCGTCATTGAGGCAAATGTAGCTCAAGTCATCATGTCATGAACAAATCTTTAAGACCGAAAGCATGACGAAAAGACATTTTCTCAGTTGCTTACATGTCAATTAGAGGTAACGAGAAGAAGAACTGGAAGTTCTCATTGAAAAGAAGACATTTAACACAACTAAAACCAGTGGCATCAAGTGGAATGATTCATATCCCTGAAATACTAAAATCACCTGTTAAAACCTGCTTGAGAGGGACAGAATAGAGAAAAGAAGGAGATGCTGCAAAGGAGATGTTGGTACCCCAGAATCAAAAGATACTGAACACCAGCAGCATGAATCTGTTCTCTGAAATCCGTGACTGAAAGGCACAGAAGTATCTGTATGCTGGACTTTTCTGTCATGTATGCAGGAGTGGAGGGGAAGAAGGATCCCTGTGAAGAATTTCAGTTCAGCATACTTGTATAAAAAAAACCTCATACACTGGAAAAGTTGCCCAGAAATATTGTGGAGTCTCCATCCCTACAGATATTTAAAAATTAAGTAGGCATGGTCCTGGGAAACCTGCTCTTGGTGATGCTCCTTTGAGCAGGATGATTGAACGAGGTGGTCTCCACAGATGCCTTTTCATCTCAGCTATCATGTGATTCTGTGAAAATCAATTAAATTCAGCAGTTCAAAGTTACTACTAACAGTGACTCAACAACTGAGCATAGTGTAAGAGGTGGATATTACAGAAGGATATGGATACACAACCTTGTTACAGGATAACTGTGAGATACCAACATGATACAACGTCAAAATCAGGAAATGATATGACAGTGTACCAATGGCTGCATTTTTGGCAGATGTAGGAAAGGAATAATATAATTTTACATGTATACCTCTGTTTTGACTATATTTAAGAGAATGCATTAGGAATGGTATAGAGAAAGCCTCTTAAAACATTAACTTTCCTAAAGCAAGGCTAAGTTTTCTATTAGAAACATAAAGAGAATAAGGCCCACCATGAGAAAAACCTAACTTAAGGAAAATAGGCATAAATTCAGGTTGGAAATACGAAGCAGATTTGTAACTAGTAGAAAGAAAAAGTCCTGAAAAACTTTCAGGAAAGCTACAGGAAAAAAATCCATCTATTCTTTATGAGCTGGTGGACTATGGATGTTGTTTTCTTGCAATAGCATGGGTCTGAACCCTGAAATCTCCTTCAGGAGTTAAATATAGAGAAAATGTCTAAATGAATGCAACATAAAATACATTGCATCCAGGAAAAGATCATTTTATTTTTGATTTGAGAATGATAATACCTACTTAATGACTGAAATGATTATGAAACTTCTTATTTTGACTTCAGTTTGTTTATTATTGCTTATTGTGAGTAGGCTTTTTGACATACAAGCAGGTAAGCAGGGAAAAGACCAACGACTAATAAATATACTTAGTTTTTGAAAGAACTGTTTTTACAAAGATGAAGATGAGCACGGCTGATTAGAAGACATCATGGAACCAAAAAAAAAGTAATTGAAAACAAGAGTTATTCAATGATTTTAATAGCTTAAGAATATAATATACTAGAAGATTAAAATCTTTTGATTCTTCAATGAAGTCAGAATAGCTTTGGTTGATTTTGGCCAGGAGAGGGAAAAAAAAGAGGGCAATAGCCTATCAATAATATAAAATAGTTGCTGTGAAATGCAAACATTTATCTAAGGAAACTAAGAAGGGAACATTATTATAACAAAATGACTGGTTTATCACTATATGGAGGTCATAAAATTGTTGAAAATCATGCCAAAACCAAAACTTGTACTTCCAGTTTCACACCTTTGCAGATGACATGCTAGAAAAGCAAAAAAACAAGCTTAGGCAAAAAGAATTTCTTAATCATGGTGACTTTAGTCTCAAAAAAGTTCAGAAGTTACAGGTCTTTAAGCTGTTGTCTATCACTCTGACTTTACGCTTTCCGAGAATTTTATTGAAATTTTAGACTGGGATGAGTCCCTCTGACACTTGCTTATCCTACTTTCATGTAACAACAGGCTCAGGGGATCTCAGCCCTCATCTAAAAAATCCTGGTCTTCCTGATGCCATAGGAGTTAAATATTTTCCTTACTGAAATCATTCTGATTTACAGAGAATGTACACAGAGGTTCCACTACTCCAAACATAGTACAATTAAACAACAGAAGAGCATTTCCCTTCTCACAGTTCTATGCCAGCTTTCTAGACAGCACATCACTCAAAAAACTCTCCCCATTTCGTTTCTATCATGACTACACTGTTTTCCCTGTTTTCATTCCTCTTGGTACTATTTTTTGGCTTGTTTTCTGACTCTTTCTCTATTAGAGGTGTAGAACTACATGCAAATCAGTTGCATTACCCTGAATTTGTATTCAGTGTAATCATGGAGTGACAACTTCCACTGTTTCGTTAACAATAAAGAGAAGGATGCTTAATTGTTTCCCTGAGTTTTCTTGTATGGAAATATTTAGCATGTTCTTTGACCTCCAGGAGCTATGTGGTTTCCCATGTGTCAAAAATGCTTGGCTGAAGTATGCTAAATTCACATACATTGCAAGATTAACAAGCAAACACTCAAAGCATTAAGAACTGGTAACATCACTCTCAAACGTGGTGGTTTTTTTCAGTAAGAGCCCTTTATCAAATAGTGGTTTCAAACATAGGTAGTAAGAACTAGGAATTAGAAGATGTTATTCAACATTTCCACATACCTTATTAAACATCAAAACATTGTTGATACATTACGTTGCTGACATAGAGATTGGCAGAGTAGTACATAATTATGAAGACCAGAAAGTTATAAAGAAAAATTTGGATTGCTTGGCAAGCTGAACCCATTCAAGTTAAATGCAAAATTATGCATCTAGGTCACATCTAAACAGTAGAAAACTATATTCTGGAAATCAGTAGCTTGGGAAACAATGAGAGGTGTCATAATATCATCACACCCTGCATGATAACATGATAAAGAGAACTGTTTTGGGCCTTTGAGGTGCAAACAGGTAAGGTGATGTTTAGGTCCAGAAAGAATACTCTTCTGCTAGAGTATTGTGTTCAGATGTGGTGTCAGCCTGAGAACACAACTCATATTTACCACTTGTTATGATTAATTGAAAATAAAACAAAATACCAAAAGAAGTGATTGACTTTTCATTTCTTAGCACCTAAGAAATGAAGACAGCATGACTTTCTAGTAATACAATTTATTAAAATACTAGGTTTTTATAATCAAATTTAGTAGAATTCATGGAATAGTTAACACTAAGGTTATCAAATTAATGCCTTAAACTCTATTGTTTGATGAGTCATTTTTTAAATGACTGAGTTATTCAGGATTACATTTTCAATCTCTGTAAAGGAAATCCATTGATTTTGGAAACTTCTGGGTTCAGTCCGGTGCTCAGAGAACACATGAATGAAAGACTCAGTGATAGGGTGGTGGCCGTATTGCAAACATAAAATCCTGCTCTCATTTCTGTAACTACTATGATCTACTTAGGTAGCAGAACGCCAGTCACTGAGAATGGGCCCTTTTTCCAGTTTTGTTAGAGCTCCTGAAGGGCTCAGGTCTGGGTTTATCGTATTCTGCATACAAGTGGAAAAGGATTATAAAAAATGAAATATGGATTTGAGTATAGAAAAAAAATGAATTTTTCCTTGATTAGGAGCTGAAGATGGCCTTGGCAGCATTGTAAATCACTACTGTATCACTAGCCAATCCTGCACCTGTGCAAGGAAGTAGTAATGATGACATTTTCTTACTCCTCCAACACCCAACAGGAATGTCAATAGCCTGAGACACATAATTTCTGAACTGTGGTAAATTCTCTCTCTTCTGAATGCATCAGTTTGACCGCACTTGTTTTGCTTGGTATTCTCCATGTTTTTCTCACGGAAAGAAAAAAAAAAAAAAAGCAAAAGCACAAAATGAAACCACAAAATAAACTAAATAAATGACCAGCTTCTTCATTAAGGGATCTTTTACTGATAGCCTACTCCTTCCTAGATCTTCCCTCTTGCTCTACATGCCATCAGCCGTGATGATATATGGTGCTCTCATTTTTGTAAGAGAATGATACTACCTCCCTTAGCAGTTCTGCTCTCAGTCTACTCTAGCAATGATCATGGAGCAGAAGCCTTAAATGATAGCTTTAAGACAAAAGCCCAGACATAGTCAGGAAGCAGAAGTTTGACCACCAGCCTAGAAATCAGTCCTCCAGATCTCTAGGCAAAGTTTCACTTCATAAATCTTTTTCTGTCTTAGCTGTGAGGTACCAGGTTTTGCTTCTCTTCGAGCGGACTGTACTCACCGCTGGTTTATGGATCTCCCTGCTCCTTATTTGCTCATTTGTAGCATCAAAGCTCTTGTACTTTTGCCTTCAGGGACCTAGCTCCTCTGGGGAGGCTGTGGAAGCCTTCTCCAAGCTAATTTAAAGACTAATGACCAAGACATTCTTCTTGAGGCTGAGGGGTAGGTGCTTAACTTTCTTTCATGGTGAGGGCATAGGATCCCAGATATGACCCTGCCTTACATGTACTTCAGATTGTCAGGAAAACAGTGGAGGGCACTACCAGTTTCCTCTGTATTCATTTGTAATAACACAACTGTCCTGTTGTTCCCCAGGCCTCCTTCAATCACACTTGTGGCTTGGGTAGTTGGACTGAGTTTTGGGGTTTGAGTGACAGATTTTGAGTTACGGCTTACAAAGGAAATAGAATGAACTCTCTTTAATTTTATATATGTATAAAGCAAATAACTACACCCAAGCGAGATGACTAGGCTCCCTTTATAGTCAGTAAGGGAAACAGATATTTTTAGGAAGAAATTAATCTTACCCATTTGAGATGTTCATATCAGGATAAGATAAACAAATCCCTGAACAGGCTCCTGCATCCAGGTGCTTATACTTCTTGTCCTCAAAGACAGCACAGGATGAGTAGCTCAGGTGCAAATGTCTCTATTGGCAGTGGTACTACCTTCACTCCAAAGACTCTTAGCTCCCTGGAAGATACAGACAAGACACCTGCAGCCTAAATGTGGCTAAATCCCATGTCAGTCTTTGCACAAATATCTCCCACTGGATAACCCAGGTGCTCTGCTCCATAATTGACTCATTCATAGACATGAGTCTGTCTGGAATTAAAGTTGCCTAAAAAGTCCCCTGTGAATGCCGGGTTCTAATATACACGTTTTCTTTGATGTAAGTGCTTATATCCTACTTCAGTGAAACATTTAACCCCAAAGAAGTGCTCTGTGTCTAGGCCAAAAATATTTTAGTGTTATTCCCCCTCTGAATGTTATAATGGTTTTAGAAAGCTGTATGATAATTTACTGGTGCATCAGAACTCTGTCAGTATTAAATATTATTGGAGATAAAAGAAAAAATGTGGCACAACTATTTAATTTTGACATAATATCAAACAAAATGTTATGCTTTCATACTTTTATAGCTACAAAGCATTGCCTACATTTTAAAAGAAATTAAACACATGAAGCAGATGTCCTGTGGGAACAATCTGTTATGGTCTGGCAGCAGATTCTCTATCACTAGCTTGAGATATTGTAACTGAAACATGTGCCTAAAGTTTAACTGTATATGTAATTATGGTAAATAGCGCTCTATCAGATTTCCAGTTATTAAATGTCCCTTCAAAATTTAACTGTTCAATCTCTTTGTGCTTCTCATTGTCCTACCATTATTGTACCGCTGTCTTTTATATGGCATACTGTGGATTACTTCATTTTAACAGTACTTTATGGACTTATTATTGATATAGAATCTTCTTTTTAAATGTTATCAACTTTATAGGTATGAATAGGTATTTTTGAATCACAATTTTTAAAGAAAACCCTCACTGTTAAACCTCCTCGAAAAGTGTAAAGTTGATGCTTATCTTCTAGACTTCTTTGCTAGTCATTAAAATCACCAATCTCAAAATTGTACACAACAGACATGAGGAAAATTAAATGCTTAACATCCTTAGAAGCCAAAAATCACAGCAGAAGAGACAGTAAAATTTAAATGCCACCTTTCAAAGAGTTGCTCTGTGCTTTACTCAGGGCACGGAAAGGACTTGTCCTTCGAAGACTCTTCATGTGAGGTCCACTTTTCCCTGCACACAGCTTTGTAGCGAGGGAGGAAGAAACACTCCCTTTTAGCTAAGGCAGTGACCATGGACAAAAGAGATCTGTTTAGTTGAAATGGAGCAGAGAGATGAAGCCTCTCAGGCACTAGGCAAGTACAGATTTCAACAGTTGCTGTGAGGGAGGTCTGGGGACTTTGTTGGCGTGTAGAACTTGCCATTAGCCGACCTAGATTGTAAATACTGTGATGGTTTGGAGTAAGATTGGCACTACATCATCCCTCTATTGTCTAGGCTACAGTATGTGGTACCACTGTTGGTAGGTCCTTCCTCAAAATCAACATCAGTAGTATCGACACCAAACTGCCTTTAAAAATTTGGCAGGAAATATCAGAACTCAAAGTCCCTCAACACAGCGTAGGTACAGAATTGCTTTTTTTTCTTCATCCACAGACTCTGTATTGTCACCCTCCCGCATCTTTCTTCCCAGAAAGGTAAAGTTGAAACTAAAGAATAAAGTATTTATTTAGTAATATTTAGGTCAGGCTGTTGGTTACACAAAACAGTTACAATCAAAACATGTAAAATGAAACCCTACTTGACACCAGTGCTTTCTAATTACTTAGCTCATCTTATCTGGAATTCCTAAAACAACCCTCAGCATTTACAGCTGTGGATCCTTAGAAAGAAGCCCTTAGAGCTCAGGGCCTCAAATGCTAGCTTCAGACATAACTACCATTGTTTTCTTGTCTTTTAGTTTTGGGTACTAGTGACCTCATTTTTCACAGGGTAACATCAACACCCCATCAGCTCCACCTAAATGCTTCTTTTATGTCCTTTTCATCACAAACTTATCTTCTAGGGTATAACTGAGTATAACTTTTTTCCTTGATTACATGCATCTAGACTGTAAATTTTGGTAACAAATACAAGTGGCCTTGGCCATGCTGAATGAACACAGTGATCTTCACTGACATCACTGGCCTAGCCAACTATGTGCTATATAAATCCCTGGCTTTGGGCAATCTGTGTGTTTAGAGACTATTACTCCTTTGTTCCTATTTAGCTCATTGGTTAACTCCTTTACCAGTCCTGGCTGTTTAATTCAGTGGTTTGCAATCTGCAGTGCACAGAACCCTGGGGTTTCTCCGCAAACTATTTCTAAAAGGTCTGGGAAAAGTAATTACAGAAAACAAGCCTACCACTTCATGCGCTGGCTTTAATTTGCTAGCTGAGGGTCCTGTACTTTCAATGGACCTTTTTAGGGGACTATGGTTTTAAATAGCCTCATTGAAGTTACTTATGCATCACATTAGGTGTTATACAAAACATCTGGTATATATTTTTCTGTTAATCTCATTATCTCTTGGACTTTACTAACTTTGTATAAAGACCATACTATACATAAAATACTAGTAATTAAGGTGACAGTATCAAGAGTCCTAAAACAATCCCACTTTCCTCTACAGGGACACTCAATTACAATTCTATCTGAACTGTTAATAAATGCTGGCTTATAAACAGCTTTTAGAAACATACTTGTTTATATCTCTTATAATTTGAGTTCATAGGCATGTGTCTACTTTATTTACTGTCTAATCTTTTCTTCAAAAATTATTTGTAATGAAATCATTCTATTTTCATATATGTCTTTAATTTCAGTAAATTAAGACGTAGAGCCTCTAAATGTGCCATAATAAAGTTTTTCTCTGAAATCTCAAACAAATAAATTACACAAAGTTTAAGAAAAATTAATTTAACTATTATGTATGATTGTTTAAAGTGCATAGACCATCAGGTTTTATTTGGCTAATTATGAGGTGATTTAGAGATTAAAATAACTCCAGAATTTGAGGGCAACCAATATTTTTTAATATAAGTGTTGAGAAAAAAAAAAAAAAGTGTCAATTTGGTGGATCAGAAAACACAAAAGTTTCATGCCGTGGAGGGAAAAACAATGTCCCAACCAGGCTGTGAGTATCTCAGACAATCTCTCTGACAAACAGCTAATCACACACCCCAATATGCTGTCTTCTTTGTTCCATGCTCTGGCAGCAAACTTTGCCCTGTTCTTTGAAACAGGAACTATTTTAACACATGAGATATAACGCAGAACTTGGATGGTCCTTAGAAACTGTCAGCCATAACCATGAACCTCTTCTCTGCAGTCTCCTCAATCTATTTCCCAACACAGCAGTGGCAAAACATGGGCCATGTTTGTTGGTGACAACGGAGACCAGGACAGACTTTTAATCCAGCTTGTGTACAATCATCCCTGACAGAAAGAACTTTTCACCCTCTGTATTTTGTCTTCTACCAGGCTAACTAATTTTTAAAACTGCCAGCTTTGACACTTGGGCTCTGCTGCATCAACGTATGGGGTTGTGTTAACTTTGTAATTAAGTCTCTTACACTGCAGAAGTTGTCAATTAATGCCAAGTAGTTTAGTAAGACACTGACATCCCAAAAGTAATAGTATTTTGTCTTGACAGGTTTTGATAAGGAGGTGGCAGCCCAGTTAACTTGTCTATTCCTAATTCCTGTTGCTTCAGGGAGAATGATGGTGAAGACTGCCTTTATGGCAGGACTGGGTATACTGTATTCGACTTTCTTTTTCTAGTAGTAAACAATTAGAGTCTTAGATCTTGAAAAGTATATTTTATTTTTCAGCTATAAATTATTCCACAAATTGAAGTAACTCAATTGTTTTTCTCATTTCTGGATAACTTTTTCTTGACTTGAACATTCCTAAGAAGTTACTGTAGCACTAGGAAATGACTGTGGCACTAACTTGTAGCCTAAATAGACGAAGTAGAAGAAAAGTGAGAACGTCACTGGTTTTTCCACAATGTTTGGTAGTATTTTCCCTACTAGAAGCAGGAAAAAGGAAACAAGTTGTTAGAAAATATTTATTTTCTTTGGATTCTTTCAGTTTAGGGAGAATTTACAATTTACTTGTAAGCAATTCAGTTCTCCATGCTGATATAGTCCTGCAAAATTCAGTCATTTTAGCTGTAGAATGTATTTGTATGCATTCTGAAAGTTGTGCTTGTTAAAACTCCAGAAAAACTAACATGTACTAATGATTTTGGATGCAAGTATCTTAAGATTTCTGAATCTTAAAATAAACTGTATTTTGAAAAAGAAGGCTTTCATCTTGTCATACTAGCTATAGCAACACATTTCAAGACAAGTAGATGCTTACTTCCTTCAATAAACATTTCTGTAGTGAAAGGTACTGCAGAGCAGTCATATACTGCATTTTCTTCTCTAACCTTGTTTTAATGACAGAAAGGGCAGATAAAATTTCTTTTCAGATATAGGGGGTTAAAATTGTTGTTAGTCACTGCTCTGGTCAGATGGTGTAAATGGGAGGAGCAAAAGTTTTACTTCAAAAGCAAAAGTTTAATAGAATATAATAGCAATGATAAATGCCATTTAAAATTTTAATCTGTTTTGTGATATTTTCTAACAAGGATATAATCTTCTGCATCATTCTTCCAATCAGTTTTAAAGTTTTAACCAAAGTGTTGACTGTTAACAAAAGATAAATCATTACTGTGTTACTTAACTAAGTTCATCTTTCCAGTTAGTCATATGGAGCTTATTAGAGCTATTACAGAAAATATCACGTGTCCACATGGTAAAAGCAACTAGATATTGTTTTAATATTTTTATTACTAATTTCACATGACTCTATTAGGAAAACTTCAGCAGTTTTTCATTGGACTTATAATACATTTGGCTGAGTTATTCAAGTTGAATTATAGAAAGCACTGTTTTTCTGTGGAAAACAGTCCTTTTCTAATTTAGCTCTTAAAAACACTATTTCTAATTCTTGCACTACCTATTTTGTATGATTTTGTAAACAAAACATGTAAGCAAAGTTTGTGCCTCAAACAATACCTAACATAGCTTGTTACAAGACTGTTGCTCTTATTTATTCTCAATACAACATCATCAGGCACACTTTAACTTCTCAAGTATATTAAAAACCCAGCCTGATTTCAGTGAAGTCTTATAAGAAAACTAGATGTTTAAACATACCTACTATCTTGTTTATGAACATATTATATTTTACATACTCATGAACATACAAAGCTAATTGTTCTTGTTATTGCTTTAACAAAACCATCTTGCCCTTGTACTGAAAATAAGTCATCACACACTCATGTCCATGAACATATCACAGAAGCAAACAAAACTTCATTCTTGTTAAAAGACCGATTTCTTGTTGTTTGTGTATTTCCATGGACACTGTTAAAAGCACTAAATAAGCTTAAAAGCACTACATAATTATGTATGCAACAAAAGCATGCAATTCTATATCAAATTCTTTAGGTTTTAGTATGCTTCCCCTGGAGCCTGAGCAGTGGCTTTCTCAATATTTTAATCAAGACTTTCCTGTGTTTTGCAGAAATCACAGACTTTCAGAAAGCACACTACAGTTAAAATATGCAGTCTTGAGATATGAAGTCTGTATTTCCTGTTTCTCTGACACAATAAACATTGTCTACAGTGAATAAACATTTTTACTGGAAGAGGCTTGGATAAACGAATAACCACTTTTGTCAGGCTGGTAAATTCTGTCAGGGAAATACGCAGACCAAATACCACTGGGGAAAAAAAGTCCCTTCTCAGAAAACATTTAGATGTAGTTCTGTCATTTCTCTGGCAATTTGGCTCAGGCCAGATTTTGCTAGTAGGAATCAGTAACTTTCAGAACTGAGTGGGAATGTTTTTGAACTGAGAGTGCCCTTAGAAAGCGATTACAGAGCTGTAACATGGCTAGTTGCATCTCATTTCTCTGTACTACAGCATTCCCAAGCTCTCAGGTTCAGTACCTTTACACTGTTGTTTTTATTGTTGTCCTGAAATGGCCTTTCTCTCTTAAGGTTTTGGGAAAGAACGAAGAAGACTTACCTTAGTGTGTAGTTTTACAACATAAATAAGGTGATTTGATGGCTAGATTCTGCTGAAAGTGAGGGTGGCAGACATACTCTTTTCCTGATTTCCATTTGGTTTGGGCTTTTATTTTTTCTGCCTCTTTTTCTGTATTTTTTTGACACTTTGTTGATTTGTTTCAGGTTGTTGAACTAGAAGAAAAACGACCCTGTTGAAAGGGAAAGAAAGCAGATAACAGGCAGTGGGAGGAGAGGAG
>NW_009735548.1:1469-23964 GCF_000703405.1 Apaloderma vittatum | reverse complement strand
CGGCTGTTCATTGAGGTGGCCATCAAGCATCAACAATTTCATTTTTTATGTTACTGTATTACAGTAACGTAAAAATGGGAGGAGAGGAGAGGAGAGGAGAGGAGAGGAGAGGAGAGACATGAGTCTTGTTAGGGGGCTAGTAGATCAATTTTTGAAGTCTTAGGGGTTAAAATGGCTTAGCTATAGTGTGTAACAACGGTCTTGCAGATCAAGGAATTTGGAGTTTTGCTGCACGTGTCCAAAAGCCTGAGGAGGCCACCATTCCACTGCCTACCCACTCAGCTCCACACTGAGTCCAGCCCCGTGTGGCACTGAGGATGAAGGCAGAGCTTCCTTCTCTTGGTCAGGCTCTGCACTGACCAGGAGCCTGGCTTTCCACCAACACCTTCCACTCCACCTCATCTGTTTTCCACTTCAGAAAGTCTTCTGCTTTCCCCATAAAACTTAATTTTACCACTGACAGTGACGAGGAACAACAAAATAAGTTACTTAGTTCCTTGACCTTGAAACTGTACACATTTTACTTTGCCTTCACTGCTGACATGCCCAGACCTGGTTTTGAACAAAAGCAATTATACTGATTTGGAATGAAAAGGCATTTAAAGGTCTTTTGACACAGCAGCACAAAGGGACAAGGTCAGTCTTTCCGAGATTTGAAAATGTTCCCTTCTTCCCTTTCCATTGCCATTTGTGAGAGAGAGCTGAGAGAACCTCTAATGCTAATGATGACTGAGGAAGTCTCTTTGTTAAGAAGCTTTCCATAATGCATACTTCTTCTGAGGTGTCTATGTCATGATGTGATTCCTTCTGCCAGCTCAAGCGTGTCCTCTATCCATGTTCAGAAGCAGAAATCAATGGTAAAGCACGCTGAGTGAGTATAATGGAGGCATTCTTAGCCTCCAGAGCCACAGAGAGCTCACTCATTGTTGAGCCATTGAAGAAGAGTCCAGTAAAAAAAAACACAACGCGATATCTGGCAAAGGACACTTTTCTCCCATTAACTTTAAAAAGCAGCTAGGGATAGAACAGAAGAAGATATACCTGGATGAAGAAGTGACTTTCATGTGTTTTCTTGTGTAAGAATAAGGCAGGAATATGTAAACTACTGCAAGATATTGTGCTCTAACCTTCCTTCTGCTCCCTTGTCTGATGTCTCAAAAGCCAAGTGAACTTTAAAACATGGAGAAATAAAGTGCCTTTATTTTCTAATAGGTAAACTGCAATGGAGTCTGTAGCACATTATTTTAACCACCACAGAAACTAATATTAATTGCAAATAACATCGAAAGTATGTGAATCAAAGTTTATTCTAGTCTGACTCAGGAAGCAAAGGAATTCCGCTCACAATACTAGTCTTTGTTTCCCTTACAGCAAAAAGTACTTGCATTAGTCATTTATGGTATTAAGAAACACTGATAATTGCCTTTTATAGTTTTTCAGGCATCACAATTTAGTACACCTATAATTGAAAAGCTGGATTTTGCAATCAAAAAGTAGAGTATAGAGAGTGTTGCTATGCAAAAGTGAAGAATTTCCTCTTTCTTTAGCTTATTAATTTTCAAATAATGCTTTAGGGCTTGTTGTGATAGTTCTTTACAAGGTAGTAAATATATAACTAAACAGACTGTCTAGGCTGAAAACTAATTACCATTAGAAACTGAAGCATTTGGGCTTGTTATTTCTGCAAATCAAACAACTCTGAATACAATCTCCATATTAAATAAAATGTTCAGTGAACCATGAAGCTCTTCACAAATCTGGACCATGTTTTAAGAAGACCATTTTTAGTTACTGTTGTATGCATGCTGTTGCATGCAGAATAGTTGGACTATTAATTTATTTTTTTTGTATTGGAGGGTGTGGAGGAAAATTAAAAGACTGCGTTAAAACCCGCTTTTGGAAATTTTTGAAAGTTACCAGCTAGGGAATATATGTAGAAAAAGAAGTGTATACCTTGAAGTTAAAGTTCTTACATGTACACAGAAATGATAATGGGGAGACACATCCTGAACTCGCTCATTCTTCTGTCTTGTAGACAGACATCATAATGTAAATTAAGGAATATATGTTACGTGTCCCTCAGAACTATACTGAAGTTTAATATACTAACATTTCTAAAACCCTTCCTTTAGATGGTTAATAACGTTCTTAATATTAAAAATAGGCAGCTTGTCTCAAAAAAATAGCCAAGGAGTGAACAACGGGTATATGAGTGGATGATCCTTTTGTTTAAAAATCAGAAGGAAAAATAAGAAAAAAAGAATTCACAAAGAAAGAGACTAAAACACACAAACATCCCATATCAGTAAAGCATGAAAGGGGTGAGGGTAAGAGTAAGACTGTTTTTGGAATCATTCTTCAGACTAATTGCCTGGTAAGCTGCCTGTGTTTCTGTCAAAAAACATGAAAAGGAAAGTGCTGATTATATATATTGGAATATCAAATTAGGATATACATTCTGAAATATATGGAGAGGGTAAGATACACATATAATAAGGCTGCATTTTTATCAAGGATTTCTAGTGATTATATAAACCATGTAAGGGAACTCAAGTACTTTTTACACAGTAGCTGTCACCAGATAGCTGAAATAAAATATAACTCTATGTACAAAAAGAGAGGAAAAAAGGCAAAATGGGAAACAGCTTTAGATACCCAGAAAGACAGATAATGATACAGAATTGCATGAAATCTTCTGTTCATAATTCAACTCACTATGTTTGACCATCAAAGGCCGTAATAAATTATATGTGCTGTTTCGAAGCACCTATAGCAGTTAAGAAAATAAAACAATTTAAATATATAACCTCTTCTTTTCATGGACTTTGTCCCACATGCCTTTATCCAAGCACAGTGATTTGTTTGTTTGGCTTTGTTAGAGTCTAATTAAGATTGGAACTTGATGAGTGCTCATTGAATAGAGTTCATTCTGGTTAAAATAACGTAGCAATATTTATTGGTGAAGAAAAATAATTGGAGGACTGCACCAAAGGATTAGCTCCTTTGACTAAAGTCATACACTCACTCCCTGTTACAGGGTTTCTAGATTGAATATTTTGTGAATCTTCAGCTGTTTCAAAATGTTTGGACAGGAAAAAGTAAGTGCTATAATTATGGTGAATGTGCACTGTGTTCATTACACAAGATAAGAAGCCAAATCGTTGTTTAAAGCAAAAACTTGACTTCGTACTAGCTATTGAGTGTTCATAAAGCCTCTCCCTTCCTTCTTTTCCCCAAAACAGCTGCAGACTCTGGGAACTGAAGGCCTGATTTCCCAAAGAGCTGACTTAAAACAACTCTCAAACACAGCTTTTCAGCACCCATTAGCCCTAATCAGGAGTGGAGATCTCCTCAAAAAATATATCATATAGGAAGTCCAAGCTAACTCTCCAAGGTCAGAGACAGGGCAACCTCATTACTGTGTAAATTAGAGGAGCATAGCATTTGGAAACATCTCACAGAAAAATATTCAAATAAACCCCAGCCTGTGCGATGGGAAGAAAAGACGATAGAAACAAACACACATACAGACACAAAAAAAAAACCTTGAGCGAGTAGACTTGAAGATGGCATCGGCAACGGAAGAATGCAAGAAGTTGCTTGATATGCTTATCTTAAAAATACAATATCTAGATACAGTGATTGTCATGTTATAATACCCAGTTCTCTCCTGTGTTGACTTTCTAATATCCTTTGTGTTTTGTAATAGATATCATCATTAGAAAAGTCTCTGATTAACTGATAAACATTTTTTAAAAATCTATTGTATCAGTTGTCTCTTTGGAAAGCACAGTTCCTTTTTTCCTGTGAATGTTCCTAAACTGCCACAAAAAGATCAGTTAAACAATCAAAATGTAGCAGCAATTTAAACTTGTGAAAGCAAAAATATGAAGATGAATGAAACATATGCATTTAGAAATTAAAACGAAGAATAATGAGGTATTCAGGTGTCTACTTTTAAATATTCATCTTTCATTCTCCTCTTTTGAGATAACTGTTTAAGTAACATTTAATGTCAGAAGTGGTCACTATAACATACAGTAGGTGATGAGTATGGACATAAGGACAATAAATCTTAGTTTACTGAGTTAACCTTTCTGTTAAGCATAGTAATAGTTTCTAGTCCTTTAAGATATGATTTGCAAAAACATTTTTAACTGCTAGAATTTGTTTAAATATTTATTTTAATAAAACCACAATGAAAATATATTTTCTGCTTGAAACAAACCCTTTTCAAAATGCCAGGAGTCACAAAGATGCATGACTGGATTTTGTGACAGCTGATGTCTGTACAGTAGATGTTTAATAAATGGAGACATTTTATACTAAGATTTGCAGATTAATATTTTTCCAGTAGTGACATATGTATTGGAAAAAAATATTTTCAAAATGAGGTCACTGCTTTAAAAATGTAAGAAACATTGTCAAATTTAAAATGCTCTTTTAGAAAAGAATTCAGCAACTGCACGTTAAGACTCCCTTAATGTTTGCGACAAGCAAAACATCTGCTTCAGCAGTGGAAATGGAAAGTTAATACTCCAGATAAGCAAAGGAGATTTTGAAAAAAATAAAAAAAAAAAAACAAAAAAATCTGCTGTAAACCTTACCCAAAACTCATGTGAATTCTTCTTTGATCAAGCTACTTCAAATGGAACAAATAACTCCCTCTTCCAGTTAGCTTCATATCCTTTTTTTTTTCTTTCCCCACCCTATTTTTTCACCAGATTTCTTAGTTTTATCTTTTTTCTACCCCAGGAGGGAGAAGACTGAAATCAGCTTGTGCTTTAATCTGGCCCCACACATCCTCATGGCAGGTTTAGTGTATCCCTTAGGCAGTGTGTGCTCTGGTTAACACTGTAGCCAGCTCCAGAACCCACCTGCCCTTGTGCTATGTGATGCTGAATGTCTCCCTTGTCACACTGCTTGCCTGACACCAGCCACAGGTGCCCACAAGAGAAGACATCAGATTACTTGGATATGTCATATCCCCCTTACACTGCTGGTAAGTACATGCTGTGAGGCTTTCCCCATCCCTGTGTTGGGCAGGAGCGTTGACCTGCTTGAGGGTAGGAAGGGTCTGCAGAGACACCTGGACAGGCTGGATTGATGGGCTGAGGTCAGTTGTATGAGGTTCAACAAGGCCAAGTTCCAGGTCCTGCACTTGAATCACAACAACCCCAGGCAGCGCTACAGGCTTGGGGAAGAGAGTCTGCCACCCTCAAAAGGACGGCGGCAAAGGAACTGGGAGTGCTGGCTGACAGCCAGCAAAGAGCAATGAAGCTGGTGAAGGGTCTCAAGAACAAGTCTATGTTCTAAGCAGCTGAGGGAACTGGGTTTGTTCAGCCTGGAGAAAAGGAGACTGAGGGGAGACCAGGTAGCTCTCTAGAGCTACCTGAAAGGACGTTGTAGTGAGGTGAATGTTGGTCTCTTCTCTCATGTAACAAGTGATAGAACAAGAGGAAATTGATTCAAGTTGTGCCAGGGGAGGTTTCGATTGGCCAAGAAAATTTCTTCATGGAAACCTTTGGAACAAGCTTCCAAGGGAAGTGGTTGAGTCACCATCCTTGGAAGTATTTAAAAGACAGGTAGATGTGGCGCTTAGGGACTTTAGACGTCACTTTAGACGTTAGACACTTTAGGGACATGGTGGATCCGGCACTGCTATGTTAACGCTTGGACTCAATGATCTTAAAGGTCTTTTCCAACCTAAACAATTCTGTGATTCTGTGATCCATGACTAGTGTGAGTCCAATCTTTTCCCCACAACATGACCCAAGGTTTATTTGCGTAAAACAGAGAGTATATTTGAATCCAAACAGCATATCTCGGATCCAGACAAGAAATAAACTATAAATCCAGCCATTGTACTCCGTAAGCAAGCTTGACAATTTTTACTGGGTGCATGTCTATTTTGTTGCTTCTGCTTTTGCATCACTAAGACCTGACTTGGACTGAAAGATTTGCAGTTGGTCTGAGTCCAGATCAAACAACAGAAAAACTGCAAACACTATCCTACCTGTGCTCATTTAGAGTAGGTGAGATTTGCTGGATCTGCATGAAATACTTGGCCAGCTTACAGCATAGAAAAATTCGTATTGATCTAGTGAAAGGGAAAGAAATATAAGACTAGGATCGAACAGTTGCATATCAAGAAATAATACAGGTGTTTCCATCTCCAGCAAAGGAGATATATTAGAGGACAGGCAATATGATTCTGACAAGAGAAAAATGGTAAGGTACGAGAAAAAAGAGACAGAAGGAAAGTGGAGAACTCGTGGGTAAGAACTGTAACTTTAGACAACTGACATAGATATATATTGATAAGAAGGACTTCTACAGTTATGTCAACCAGAAAAGGAAGGTCAAAGAAAGCATAGCCCCGCTGATGAGCAAGACTGGCAAACTGGTAACAACAGCTGAGGCATGCAACTTTGTGCCTCTTCACTTGGCAATCTCTCTTCCCACACCTCTGAAGTGGATGGACAGCAAGACAGGAACCAGGGTTACAAAGTTTCTCCCACTGTAAAATAAGATCACGTTCACAACCACCTGAGGAATCTGAATATATGTAAATCTATGAGACCTGATGAGATGCATCCCAGAGTCCTGAGGGAATTGGATTACGTAGCTGCCAAGACACTCTCCATGACATCTAAAAAGTCAAGGCAGTCAGATGAAGTCCCTCGTGACCGGAAAAAGGGAAACACTGCAGCCATATGTTAAAAGGATGAAAAGGAACTGGAAACTACTGACATTTTGGCCTCACCACTGTGCCTGGGAAGATCAAGGAACAGATCCTCCTAGAAGCTCTGCTAAGGCACATGGAGTATAAGGAGGTAATTCAAGACAGCCAGCATGGCTTCACCAAGGGCAAGTCCTGCCTGACCAACCTAGCGGCCCTCTATGATGGAGTGATTGCGACAGTGGACAGGGGAAGAGCTACAGATGACACCTGTATCGACTTCTGTAAGGCCTTTGACACAGTCCCCCACAACATCCCTCTCTCCAAATTGGAGAGATAGGAGTTTGATGAGTAGACTGTTTGGTGGTTGAGGAATTGGTTGGATGGTTGCATCGAGAGGATAGTGGTCAATGGTTTGATGCCCAGATGGAAACTGGTGACAAATGGTGTCCTTCAGGGACTATATGACCTTTAAAGGTCCTTTCCATCCCAAAATGTTCTATGATTCTATGAATGAAAACTTGATTCTAAATAATTTTTATGCTTGACATTTGTCTAACTAAGACTAAAAAAGCACAAAGTTCTGCAAAAAGTTTCTTCATAATGTAAAAGCAAAATAAAAATTCTCGAAATTATTTTCCCACGCTTAAGTCCAGCACAAACTAGCTAAATATTAACTTGAGTCAGAGGCAGAAGACTGCCTAATTTATGGCTGTAAAGGTTGTGCGATTCTAGTCACTAACATACAAGACCAAACCTAGGATAAGACCTTTGCATTTACAATTGTACAAATATATAGCACTATAGATAAAATGCAAGCACACATCTCACACACTATGGATTGTAAACAACAATTTCTCTTGTATTGGAAATTCATAACATTCTTTAGCTATTGGGTTTTAAAATGAGGTCATATAATGTGAAATGGATTTTTTTGTATAATCAAGTGCTTAAAAGCTGTATTATATAGACTTCCAGATTGTTTGTTTCTTTAGAATCAATTATACTCTAGAAGTTGCTGTATGAGAAAACACTTACACTCTTCATGCACTGTATAGTGTGCCTGTTGCTACATAAAAATGATAATAATAAAGGTAAAAAGTCATTGCAGGCTTTAGCTAAGCATTTTAAATTTTTCATGTTAGCTTCCTTATTAATGTGAAGCAGCTATAGAGTTTCTTCAGCAAAACCCTATTCATGGTTCCACGTAGCAATTACAGTTGATACTGCCATTAATGAATCAGCAGAGACACCTGGGAATGGTGGCTGAACTGCTGCCTTGAAAATTTGGAGATGGCACAGAAATAACACTTGAAAGTAATTTTGAAAGGTTTTCTAACAGATTTCTTCTTGTCTGCAATGGCAGGATGTAGTCTAAGTTGAAGACACTTAAATACAGGCAACTACCTGTAGTTAACTGTATGCACAAAAGCAGTAGCCTGAATGCAAACGGATAGTGTCATCTAAAATGCTGTGGTTCATCCCTGCTGGCTTTCAGGTTCTGCACTGGGAGGTCATGCGTTTCCCACAGATCTTGTGCCATATCTACAAGTAAGTGCCTTAACCATCCTAGGGCACCCAATATGGGAGTAGATCTGTAAATCGAACGACAAAATTAGGTCCTAGGCATCTAAACTTCCATTATAGTCAGCAGAGATAGAGAAAGGGATTCAGCTGTGGAAGCAGAGGTTAATAGGGTTACTTCAGCTGCAACAGGGTATCCAACCTGCTGTCCTTCTGCCTCTCGAGTGAGACACAGTCACACACCATATGTGCTATGAAGATGTCTTCGATGAAGTGTAGCACCTCACTTCTTGGTGTCTCCATTTAGGTAGCTACATATGGAGACATGATTATGCTTTCTTTTGTGATTCTAGGAAACACAGACATTGTTCTCACTGAAGTTGAAAGTTCAAAAACTATGGATATAGCAGATACAAAAGAAACATTTCTTCCTGAAGTTTCCTGAAGAGGGTGTTCTCTCCTGCTCCCATACTTCTGTCAGGAACGAGATAATGGAAGCTGGAGACTGAGAGCTGCAGTTTGTCTTAGAGCCAGACATCACTGATCATCTGATATACTATAAAAAGAAATGAGAAAAGATAATAGTATATAGACAATTTCTGGAAGATCTAGCAATAATTTTGGCAAGTATGTGCTCAAATAATGTCCTAACGTGATTACATACTGCTTTCTGTCTGATTAAAGCTGCTGTATATCAGAAGTGTGATTGTCTGCACTTCCAGAAAAGAGGTAAATCATTCAAAGATTTTACTTTCTAAGCAATCATGTGCTACTCAATGAATTCTGCTTATCAGTTTAAATTTAGGTAAGCAGAATGGCGATATTTACTTCTGGAAATCCTCAAAGACCTCCTTCTATTTGCACGGAAGTTGGGCTCAATTCGGTTGCCTAAGCACCACTTTAGGTGTCCTAGATTATCTTTCTTGGATTTAATCTGTTCTACAAGAGTGGAAATCTTCCATGAGTCCCGTGTCAAATTCGCCAAAGCTGAACTGACCAGCCAAGTTGGTGATGCATCCAAGAAAACATCTTAGAAAGGACTGAAAACACTGGACAGGCAGAAAAGGAGAGAAAAAAAAAGTGGAGAAACAGGACGAAAAACATCAAGGTCAGAGGAGAAGACGGTGCTCCATGCTGCTGAAGCTGCTGGGGGAGCAGACAGATGCTCCTGAAGGAATCACAGCCTGTGGGGAGCCCCTGACAGAGCAGGGAAAAGTATGAAGCAGAAGGAGCAATGGGGAGTAACTGTTTTGTACTGACTGTCCCCGCTGTGCCTCTTGAGGATGAGAGCCAGGAGTGGAGGAGTGAAGCTGAGGTTGGGAAAGGTGCTGTTTTATGTTAATATTGTTGTTTCCCACTACCAAATTAATGGTTGCATTTTTGTTTTAATTGGCAGTCAAATACATTAATTGTCCTAAGTCAAGACTGTTTTTCCCATGGTTGTAATTAGCGAGTGATCTCCCTGTCCTTATCTTGACTGACCCATGAGTTTTCTCATTCCTATTCTTACTATTTTCTCCCTCTCTCCATCCCAGTGAATGGTGGGAATAATCAGGCAGCTGAGTAGGTGTTTGACTGTTAGCCAAGGCTAAGTGACTACATCCCTCCAAAATAAAATCCCAGTTTAGTTCTGAGGATTGCTACAGTAGTGATTTCAGTAGATATCAGGGATGAGACTGCTTCTGGTTTAATGTCTTCTGACACTCTCCTAAGAAGAGAGTGGGAATGCCACACACTTCCGTGCTGCTCTTTAGGGCACCCAACATACCTTTGTTTTCAGACAGCGCACAGCTTTCACATTACTTAATGCCTTTTGAACTGAAATACACTCCCAGAAATATAAATTACATTTTACAGCTACAGGGGAAATTACATGAGGCTCAGAGGAGACCCATGATCAAGTACTGTTTAGTGCTGATGTGGCCAATCTGTTCTGAATGGGACTGGAGTTAAGCGGAAAAGATACAGGCCACTCTGTTCTATTAGTCTTGACACCAAGAACGACTGCAGGAAGCACATTTTACAGCCCACATATGAAGCGTATCCAACAAAAGAATAAACATTTCACCAATGAAGAGAGCAGGGATTATGAAAAAACAACAAGGAATAGTACTTATTGTAATAGACAGCAAAAAAGCCACTTAGTATTTGGACACTGATAGAGCAATGTGCCACATACATCGGATTCCAAACCATAATCCTAAACAAAGTTATGTCGAATACTGTTAACGTTCCAGGAAAGGAAGAGAGCATGGAAGGCAAACATGGTTCTGCAGCTGCTTCCAAGCTGTTACTGACAGAATACCAGAATACAGTTCTTTCTTTATGATGGATGACTTCAATATTGAATTACAATTCGAGAAACATGGAAAAGACGGTGCAAAGGGAAAACTGGGATGAGTAATCATCAACTAAAATGATCACTCACTGAATAACAGTTGGTGTCTGATATACTGTGCTCCATATTTTCACAAAAAAAAAAAATTAAGTTTCTTCAGACAGGAAAAGAAAAATTTGGCCACAACTGTATCATCTGAAGACAGGTCAGGAGGCTACGACACAACAGCATGCCAGGCAGCAGGTGCCAGCGATGACTACAACCATTCCTCTGCCAAACTAAAAATAAAACAAAGAAAGATACCCACTGATTAGGAAGTGACAAACATCAACAGTACAAAACTAGAAACGAAAGAGTAGTAGGAGGAATTCCAGCCTGGCCCTAAGAACAGGCTTTTGCCAGTGTATCAGGCAGAAGAAGCTTAGCTGAAAGAAAAAAGGGAAGTGCACTGACGCAATGTGATTCAGCTCAGCTGTTGCAATTGGATATCAGTATACTCACAGCAAGAATGGAAATACAGCGCCTCAGTGAGAAAAGAGTATTTAAAGAGATAAGAAATAAAGGGCATGCTATGATTTATTGTGAAACCATATAATCTTTTAGAGGAAGAAATGTTTAAAATGGGACAAACAAAAGAAAAGGAGGAAAATTCTCATTGCTGGGACAGAAGGGATGTGGAGATGTTTTAAAAGGAATCATTAACAGCATCTTCTTATCTCTGCCACAGTCTTATATGTAATATTTGAAACCACATGACTAATCCCACCCTTAACAGGATTTCAGTACAAGTTACAAGCAAGAAGTTGTAAAACAACAAAGCAGCAGGATATAAAATCACAGCAGAAATACTAGAAGTATTTGACTCACCTCCCTGATGAAACTGATAAATGTGCTTAATGAAATCTAGGAAGGCGGAGAGGAAGAGCCTTTCTGAATAACAGAAATAAGGAAATATGAGTAGGATACTGTGAAAAGGTGACCTCGCTGACATCAACAACTGGAGACAACTTGTGCTGCTCTTCAACATAGCAAAAATCATTTCCTGTGTGATATGACATATCAGTAAGTATACACAGTTTATAAAAGCAGACAAATTCTGTTTGATAAATAAATGAATAGGTTAACTATTTTTCCCTTAAACCATAGTCTTGGTCCTCAGGATGAGTCAATGTTACTTCCAAAAGAACTTCAGTACTAGCCACAAAAAAAAAAATGTGTAAAACAGAACTTGATCCAAAAAATCAGCTAAACTAAAACAAATTTTCATGAAACTCTTATGAGAAACAGCAACAACGCATTGGTATGCAAAAATGGAAAAAGAGAAAATAACAACTAGCTAGGTATTTCTGATTAAACAAGTTATTATAATCTCTTAACCTGACACATTAATTCTGAAAGTTCACAGTTGAGATCCTTAAACTACTCCTGTATTGCATTCTGATATGTGAAGGAAAATAATAGTGAAGAAATTAATGAATATGGAAAGGATTATAGGGGCATTTTATGAAGCATTCATGAGTCAACTTCCTTAAAACTCTCAATTCCTGTTTATTCTCACCAAAACCACAGTTCTACATACAACTTTTGTAATATATATTTTATATTAAAGCTTCACTTACCCTCTATCTTACTTGTACAGGAGCTGTACCTATAAGAATAATGCTTGTTTATAGAAGGGTAATAGTCCTTCTCTTGTAGTAGTGGACTGCCTTGACCCTAGAAATTTGAGTAGGAGAAATAGGACAGTCCAGACCCAGTCAGCAAACTCTATCAGCTTCTCAAAGAAGAATGCTTTTCTTAATCTCCATAAAGTTACCAAAAACATAGTTCTACTTAATTTTTAAAACTTCAACCTTAAACCATGCCTACAGTATTTAAAAGATAAAACACAAATATGTAATCGCATTGCAAAATAAGAGTTCGACAACTATACAATTTCTATTGCTTTCTGATAAATACATCAGGAAGGTAGATAAGGACCTGTTCAGATCTGTGTTTTGTAGTTAATAAATCAACATGCCAAGACACTATCCATATAACCTGAAATAGGATTTCTGTATTGTGTTACCCAATATTCATCTCTTTGACTTCAATGATTTTCATGTGTGCTTAATACAACTACAAAAGGTTGGCAACTACAGCTCAAATTAGAGTGCTAGGAATACACTGAAACAATATATTTGAGAATCTGGAATGGTTCTGGCATTAAAATATGTTGCTTTAAGGCTTTTACTTAGCATGAAAATCATTAAAGATAGTCATATACTTAAAAAACAAGCCTATGGACAAAAGTGTAAGTATTAATGTTTAGTCACACTGTGACACTGCAAGTAAAGCTGAATGCAAATTTGAAAAAAAAAATCTTCCTCTTTTTAGGTTCCACAGGGAGCAATATATAGACTTCTAGGAAATCAGCAGATCTTTGTAATCCATGCATCTGTTAAATATCTTAGAGAAACAAAGTTAACAGAAATCTCAGTGGTAGCATAAACTGCAGAAGAAAGTTTACCCTGAATAGGCTTTATCACCTAAAGCTTTGTTCCTATTTTATCTGGGTATGTAGACTGCTTATTCTCAAACTGTTGAGCCTTTGGCAGGAAATGGACAATACTGGTAGAAAATCTAAGGGGAATACAATATATTACTGAGATCTGCACGAGATTGACAGGATATCCTTCAAAGAGTGAAAATAGTGGCCTGAAAGAAGTATTTAGGTTTTAAAGCAGATTACAATTTAAGCAGGAGCACTCTTTTAAGCATGAGAAGTGAATGCATGGTATTTAAGGAATGCAAAAGGAAAAGTTGAAATTAATATAGAATATCAGACAGAAAGTTAGTAATCTGGCCTTGATACCTATTTTACCAGTTTCTCAGACAGTAAAAGGTGACATTGCTTTGTTGACCCTGGAGAAAGCTGGAGACTCATAGCAGCAAGGGATTTAGACCCTTGTACATTTTGATGTGTTCTGTTTGAACTAGATTACTTTTAATAAGGAGATCTGGCTACTACATACTAGTAAAAAGTGCCAAGTAAAGGGATGGCAATAATAAAAATATGGGCATAGAAATAATTATACAGTAATTGTGATATTTGTTGAGCTACATACTCTTAATCCTCTGTAGTTAGAGAGTTGAGCAACAAGTCTATTTCAGTAATGACCTAATCAGAATGCATTAGAAACATATACTAGATTAACAAAAAGTTAGAATTCCTTTAAATTAACAGATATATCACAGGCACATACATACTTATATGGTTAGTTATGGGTGTTGTGATAAAAGTCTACAAGTCTGACCTTATAGCTAATTTGTTTTCATGGGAATGGATTATAGAATGGGAATGGGCTATGAGAATCAGTTGCTGTTGATTCATTCCTCTGTAGTGTAAAATTAAAAAAAAATCCTGTATATACTTAAGAAGCTGCATTTCATTCAACTCAGAGAGACACTAATATGTTTGTGGCCCTCATCACCATGAATACAAAACAAACAGTAGATTTAATCATTAAAAGCACTTAACCACTCTCCAAGCCTATGTGATTGTACAAAACTGGTAACACTGAGAAGAAAAAAAAACCTCTAGAAATGGATAAAAAATCCCACATACTTTGCAATGATTGATCAGTAAAATCAAAACAATTATCCAAGCCCTGAAAATGCATGCACTCCCAAATAACGTTATGCATCAATAGTCAACGGGCCTGCTCTCATGCGTAAAATTACTCAAGTGTATAAATTTTTCATGATTGGGGCCAAGCAACGTAATGCTAGACAACAGAGCCCAAAGACAGTTGGAAGCCATTCAAGAAAAGTGCCGGGGGCAGCGGTAGCAAAGCTGCAGATAGCTGAGTAAAATTCATAAAAGTATACAAATGAAAGATTTTTTAAAAAAATAGATATTTTAGGCTTTGAACAATGCCATTTTGCTTTTACAGTTTGTATGATCTCAAACTGGAAAGAAAGGGTCAAACCAATTACAGTAACAGGAAATAAGTCAATTTTTATTTGTGTACTACAGGATGCTCTAATAATCTTAAAAAGGAAAGAAGAAAAAGAGGACAAAGCCACCAAAAAATAAGAAATCATGTCTTGAGATTTACCATAGTTTTTTCAAGCTGAGGTTGATTATGACTAAAACTAGATAGAAAAAGTACAGTCAATGAGGAATAATTTAAAATATTAATGTAATCACAGCAACTAAAAGATAACAATGAGCAAAACAGATAAAAGAAAAATTATGATTGATGAAATTAAGATTAAATTGTAAATAAAGAAATTTAGTATCTAAACTAAAAGGAATATTTGATGTATTTTAGAGTCCACTTGTGGCAGATGCCTGTCTCAGGTCACCTAGGCCTTTTTCACAACATCAGCTTAGGGCTTTTAGCTTAGGATTTCTGAATCTCTGCAGTGAACATACATACTTGTTCTCATTGACTGTGTGAGGAGACCAAAATCATATCTCTGACACATAAACAAAGCATCTAAAGATAGGTTGTATGAGTATTGTCTGGAAGCAGCTGCCACACAGCAAATCTGGGGAACTGTCAGCCTCTAGTTGGAAAGAAAAATCTAAAAGAAGAAGCCTAAGGAAAAAAAAAACACAATCCACCAAAAGAATATAATGCTTGAAAAGCATTGCTTTTCCAGAATTAAATCCATTACATATCGTCAAAGAAGTTCAATATTACCTTTGCAACTGCAAATACCGTCTTATAAAAGGACCAGGAATGATCAATACAATAAACCAGAAGGATACAGCTTGGATGTTTAGACATGGGCAAGGTGTTCAGCAAAAAGCAAAAAAATAGCCTTCGATGTTTATCCCAAGTTTAGTTGAACGGTTGGGTAGTGTCAAAAAAACTTTAAAGAGACACACCCTGAGGTTACTTTCACATTTCGGGATAGGCATTCAAATTTCACTAAAGATGCAACAATTATGAAGAGTAAGATGGTGTCTATTCCAGAGATCTTACAATGTAACCACATTTTATGTCAGTAAAAAAAATCATTATGAGAGTTTGACCTATAAGGGGCATTCACATAGTATGGCAACACCTACAAGCATCTTCCAGTGAGTTAGGATCCTTGCTTTTGTCCTCTGAGTTGCATTAATTTTGGCTATGAGAGTGAATACCCTGCTATGTGTCAAATCTGATTCACAGGGTAAGCAATAGGATGTGAAGAGGGCACATGAAAAGTCCACAAAGCTCCATAATCTCCATCATTTCCCAAACATTTATTTATGTAAATAGGCTTGGAAGCATGGCCTGAAGATCAAAAAATAATGTAGTGAAATTACTTCCCTTAAAATGGAGCTGGGAGGTTCAGTGTTATTTGACAGATTGGAGGAAAACGGTTTATTGTTTCAGATATTAATTAAAACATAAGTTAGCATTAATCTGACATTTACATAGTCCAAAACATGGGATATGTCCCTCGTACCAGTATTTCTAACAGTGAGTATAGAAAGGAACAAGCTCTCTTTGACCAGAACCTGTCATTAGGAAAGGCAATATCATATGTTTACATTCTCACTTTGCTTCAATCCTGCTTTTGAAAGACAGTCAGACTTGATGTTATGATGTAGGAAAATTGACCCTTATTAACAATCTCAGCCAGAAAAAAAACTCTTTAGCAATCTCTAGGTTCTAGAACTTACTATCCTCAACTTTTCAACGGATGACCAAACCCCACTCTTCTTTTTAAAGTTCTAATTAGAAGCAGTTTAGACTGCATAGTTACAACACTGATCTTCACTTTGTAAGCTATGGCTCAGTCTAGGTTTTTGTAGTAACCTTAACATATATAGCAAATCAACTCCTAGAATTATTTTCTGCTTCTTCTCTGACGTTCCAGTGGAGAAAAAAGGATACTAAATCATCATTCTAAAGGGTTTTGCCCACTCCATGTTACAGTTCATTACATAGCAATACAGGTTGTTATATGTAATGTCATTGTTACTTGAAAAGTATATGTACATATAAAGAAAGAAAAAAAAGAAAGTAAATATAATGTAGAAAGAGAAGGAGACAGACAGAGCAACAAAAAATCAAGATAAAAAGTACTGCAGGTCATCTTAATGGAATATAAAAGTGAGGCCTAGAAAATAATTAATAACAAGCAACGAACTGCAACTAGTGTCGGATTCCCCATCTCTCTCTGGACTGGCATTAGCTGCCATTATAAATTGAGAAAAGAACTCCCCAAATAATTGCAGATAGCCACTAGAGATTCTGCACACCAGCTACGATGTCTGTGGGCATACTAAGAAAAGCAATTTCTTAGCTAGCAATATCCTATCCCCCTGGGACTGTTAATGAGTCGGCTTTGTAGCGAACTTTTTCAAAGCACATGCAACAGAGGATTTTTAAGCATGTAGCTGTCTGAATTCTTTTATTTCTGTAAAGTTCTTCTGACCAAAATTCATATTTCATTTTATTCAGGAGATTCCTGTAGCTCAGTTGTCACTGCAACACACATTCAGCATTTCCACAGCCTTTTACAAAACTGTTACTCGTTATCTGCAATTGAGAAGTATTATTTTCAGATTTGCTTTAAAACAGATCTTTGGGGTTTTTTTGTTATTTTTGCACTGCTTCGTTTATATGTAATATTTAGTCTGTGGTGTCTCTCTGGGACCCAGACTGCTAAGAAATTTTTCTTTTTTGTTCCTTTCTGTAAATGTTAAATTCCATATTCCCATCATCATTTACAGCCTCTCCCCTACAGAGGGCACCTTTGCCTTATTGGAATTACTTCTGCAAAAGAGATAATCGGTGGTTATCAGAGAAACAACTGAGCCTTAAAGTGAGATCAGAATTCTCACTGATACAAGGACCTTGTTTGCTTAGTCTTTTTAATTAACCCAGTTTTGTACTATAATTCAGCAGCAAGCAATAACAGTGTTACATTCTCTGTTATTATAGTCTCCACTAAGGAGTGAGGAGATGAACTGGAGACTGCTGGAATTTGTATGAGAGGCCAGTGAGTACCGAAATGAATTAAAGAGCGTAAGTTTGGGTTTTTTTTCCTCTACATCAATAATCAGGAGTTTTTACATTAAAATATTTCTGAGATGTGTACTAAAAACATTGTTTATGGGAAAACAAGCTGTAGAAAGTCAAACATTTATCAAATAAATCTTTCTAACAAACCTCCAATTAGTAATTGCTATCTGAAAGCTGTTCATGTGGAAGAAATGAAGATTTTATTCTCCTTTGTAAGGTTAGACTGTCAAAACTGACCCTAAAATTCTTATTTGGGAAAAACACCAATTGACTGCAAGATTGAGCCAAAAAGTAATTTTCTTCCTGATTTTTTGGTGTGCTATTATTTATGAAGTGTCAAGTATATCATTCATAGTATCTGCTGGTTCTGAATAAAACTAGCAATACTTTTATGTTCAATATTGTTTTTCAGCTCAATCTGTAACACAGCCTTCCTTTACAGGCCATTTCACTAATGTGTTAAGACAGATGCAAACGTCATTGATTTGTAAATGGCAAAGTGAAAATTCTAAAGAATAATCTTTCCTCTGTCATTTTATATCTGTCTGACTATTCAAAACAAGCTATAGCTGTAAAAAGAAGTGCAAGACATTGCATTTATGCAATTCCTAAATAGGCCAGTACTATGTTAGTTCATATTAACTGGGGAAAATGCATGAATATATGTAAGGGTCCCTTTGCATAATGCTTTTTTATGGTGTTCCTACCAATAAAAGTTACAAATAGCCCTTATAAATTCAGCAGCAGGCAACTTGTTGCAAGAAGACACTAATTTCCCCGGGCTGGTTTCTGGGGCCGATGTTGACTGTAAAGAATCCAACACAAAACC
Organism: Apaloderma vittatum; assembly: GCF_000703405.1. Classification (NCBI taxonomy): domain Eukaryota; kingdom Metazoa; phylum Chordata; class Aves; order Trogoniformes; family Trogonidae; genus Apaloderma; species Apaloderma vittatum. The sequence continues at coordinate 5,581 of NW_009735548.1, read as the reverse complement.
CAGCAAGGAATGTGCCCTGCCTTCCCTAACATTTTTCTGTAAGTCTCTTATAGAAAATGCATTCACGTTTACATTTTCAGCTTCAAATAGCCAGCACAAAAGCACAAGAGCACAAAAACCTGAATCTCTAGTCCAGTCTGCTAAATTAATTAAGCAGGCCCCATATTAATGAGTAATACTTCAATGCCACTGGAAAATTGTTTTAGGGAGTATTTTAGCAAGCTTCTCCCGTGCTATAATTTTTTTTACTTTTCTAATTACAGGCCAAGGCCAGATTCCTAACTAAGGAAACTTTTTTTTCTGAGAATTTCATTTCTAGAAGTCAACAAGAATGTTGCCCATGTAAAGATTGTAAGATCAAGAGCTTGTACCTATAAAAGTGTCCAATGTGAATATATGTTTCAAGACAGTTACTGTAATATAAAACAGTTGAAGCTACATTTGCACTAGTAAATTAAATAGTGACAGAAATGTTCCCATGTACTGGAACATGTTGGTCTATATTGTAAAACTGTTTGAATGGCCCTGGCACTCTTTAAGCATCCTAAAAAATTATTCCTGGGTGCAGTTTGAGGGAAGGGAAGGCCACATATCCCAGAGAGCCTTCTCAGATGGCAGGCTGCTGCCATGACCCTCTTTTGGGCAGGAGAAGAGTCTACAAACACACGCGTGTGCTAGTTGGCTTTATTGCCTAGGAAGACTCCCAGGCAAGTTTAATTTGCGAGTATAAATGTAGCCTCTGAATCTGTATTTACTGCACACATTATATGCCATTCATATAAAGTATTCAGCTACTGGCCCTTACTTGTAAACTGTGCGCTGAGTTCTATCAGGAAACAAAACACTCAAGAAAATATTTTCTCAATTATATGTACAGCTATATGCATTATTTTCCTTGTAACTGTTTCAGCTTGATAGTAAAAATAAAACTTAGAGTTGTTAGGAAAATGTTTGGTTTGAATGTAGCTTGATGATTGTAGGTAGAACAATTGAAAACAGAAAGCAAAAGCCACAGAATAATGATTCCGAAGTAACTAAGCTGCTTAGGAGCCTCACTTCTAAAACAGGGCAAATTTACCTGTGTAGAACGGGAGGTCTTCACCATCAGCGTGTGGTGGGTACCCCTTGGTATTGATAGTCCATACAGCCCAACAGCAAGTGTGGCTGAATTCAGCCCTTAAAATCTTTTCGTAGCAAGGAGACACAAACATTTACCTGAGAAGTAGGAGAGGCTACTTGGAGGTCTTCTTCCTGATAGTAGTGTGTTGGTCAACTGGCCTAAATTTTCCAAGGAAGAACCAGAGAAACCTTCACCACCGAAGACCTCATATTTCCTTGCTCATACTCACTGCTACCATGTGGGAAACACGTCTTAGTTCTCTTGTCCTGTGGGAATGACAGAAGCTGGATGTGTGAAAACAGGTTTCCCACCCTGGAAGTGACCTGCCTAACTGGTTATTAGCTGTACCACAGAATGCAAATACAAATGCAGAAGCAAATAGCCTCATTTCAGCTTTACCTTGCTTGAAGCCCCGCTTGCGTGACTGTAGTGAACCTAAGGAAAGACTGTTTCTGTTTAGGCATTGACTATCTCTTCAGAGAAACCAGTAACGTTGAGATTTGTGCTTTGACCTGCATGCCCAGCAAAGGAAACCTACATGCCTGGTGAATCCTGTGAACCTGAGTTTATACACTAACGGATTTAGGCAGCTGTTAAGTCATGCAACAGTCAGTAGTATGAGTATGGCACCTGAATTATTTTGTGGATCTTAGTTGCCCTATTCCTCTTCACGTGCGAAAATGGAATAATCTTCAACTACTCCAGAATGATCATCAGGTTAAAGGGTGTAATTAAGCAAAAGCACAAGTAAAACTCTTTCTAACCAGCCAGATTAAAGCAGCTTAGATGATGATAGTTCATTTTTCTTGTTTTGAGGTTTTTATTTTAATTTTATACTCACATGTTTAGGAAAACAAGCTTTGATAAAACCAGCTTGCTCATATAAACTTGTGACTCAAAACTACTTTGTATGTATACTTCTTTTGTACTGTAATTAATGTTCTTCTATATTTTTACAATTTTCTTTAATTAATTTCTTACTCAAATGTATTCACTGCTTTCTTTTTTTTTTGTCTTTTCAAAATATATGAATCAAATGTGTGGGAGTTTATTCCTTTTTTATTCTTTCTGGTACTTTTGTGACTCAGTTTCTTGCTTTCTGGTGTTAAGTACCTACTTATAGATCTACAGCTGTGCCTAAAGCTAAGAATGCATTGCAGAACTACTGTCTTCATAAGTCTATTTTTATTGGATAAATATTCCAAGAATTTACTTTGTGTAAGCAGTCAAATACATAAGCTTAAAGACCAGTATTCATACTAATAAAATTCACTTGCATGGAAATCATAGAGCACTGAAGAGAAACAGACAACAGTGAAGTTGTATTATTTATAAATTCAAATAAATGGTCATAATAAAAGTCTTTTGCCATTATACATAAAAATCAACAATATATATTTTAATGGAACTTATTTTGGCCATACGGCCCCTATTATATCCACCATAAAGATACAGGAACTTTTTTTTTATGTTCTATACCTACGCCAAGTATTATCTTCCTGTAAAATAAGTATCTTTTCAGAATGTGAAAATAGAGAAGATCAGAACCTCCCACAAATTATTTTCAACTACTTTGATATCAGTGCCTTTAATGCTTACGGGTCTGTGTCACAAATTTTTGGCATAGAGAACTATTTGAGCACACATTTTGGTGCTTATTGTCAATGAAGAAATGCATAGCAACAATAAAGGAAAAGATGTGACTGTCGAATAGAGGTAAAGGAGAGACACATGTTAATTCTAGCCCGCCTTTAATCATTGACCAGATGATTTTAGACACTGAACTCAAGGTATCTGAGAACATATTTGGAGTTTTTCTTCTTGGCTAAACAGTCTCTGTATCTCAAGAAGTTTATAACATGTGAACCAACGGCTGACTGAAAGCTTTTAAACACTGAGTTAGAAGGTGACAGCACTAAGTCCATTGTCACATACTTGTGACCCAGTGTATGTGATATAATCCAAAGTTGCCTGTTACAGCTTTGGGAATCCTGCATGGGAAATTGTGTTATGCTAGGCACCTCTGTAACTGCTTGGATCTGAGTGGGAACATTATCCAGTACCCCAACACGCAACAAACAAACAGCAAATATTTGAGACATTCAGTGCCACTGGGAAAGCATATCTTGAACTTATCTACTCGGTATCTTCTACCCACCTTCCTTGCAAAGTCCATCCTCATTTCCAAAGCAAGGAAAAGTTTCCATTTCTATTTCCATATAAATGCTGACCTTCAACAGTCTCTGAACATGATGCATGTGAAAAAAAAAAACCCACCACAAACCTCAAGTACCCGAGAAAAGAAAGAAGGGGCCTAACAAATCTCATAGAGCTTCTGTAGTGTCTAGCGCTGTCCATGTTTCCCATCTTTGCAGCCAGGCAGCCCCTCCAGTTCCTCTCATGATGAGTGTGTGAAGATGATGCCTATGGAACCCTTGCTCCTCTCACCCATCTCCTCAGACAGGAGGGGGTTAGTGAGAGTGGAGGAAGCTGGGAAAAGACAACTTCTCCATTTCTGCTATTTCTAAGCTTCCACTTAGAAAGACGAAGGAAGGACCCCCACTCGGTAAGGACGTATTTCATTCCTTTGCGCGTTCCCCCAAGTCCTGCGGCCCGCGGGGAGCGGAGCGGAGCGCAGCCCGGCTCTTCCCTCCCCCGGCCCCGCACGGGCACTAGCGGGCGCTGCAATTTCTAGTCAGTTTCTCCAAGCAGCGATATTTCACATCGCGTCCAACGGGGCGCGGGTGGGACACGGGAGACAAAACCTGCTGCTTTAGTGTAACAGGCTCTGCGTGTGCAGTCTGCCGGCAGTTGCAGTTTATGCTTCTTTACGTTACTGGAGCTGAGCTGAGAGAGGTCATTGGACAAGCAGGCAAATCAATGCTTTTTCTGTTTTGTTTTCCGATTTTGCTTTGGCTTTGGGGAGTTTTTTCTTCTCTTTTCTTTTCTTTTCTTTTTTTTTTTTTTTTTTTTTAACAAGACTTCGCAAAGC
>NW_009735548.1:0-1377 GCF_000703405.1 Apaloderma vittatum | reverse complement strand
AAGCAGAGTTGAAACCCGTGGGAAGAGCTATACATGCCACTTCAATTTGAGCTTCCTTTGGTGGGGTTGGCAACATAACTTTGTTTTGTCTAGGTGGAGGAGAAGCACTTTTAAAAATAATAATAATAATAAAAAAATCCTCCACTGACAGGTTTCCCTGGTGTTATTTAACAAAGAAGGGATCTCTCTGCCACTATTGCAAAAGATGTGGAAACAAAAAAAAACCCTCGACACATTACCCGAGCCTACTTAGCAACTTTCAGACTTTGTTCCTCTGCTTTGCTGTCTAAATACAGGAGACGGAAATGGGAGATAACGCTCCCATGCAAATGAAGATAACAGTTGCTCGCCCACTCTCCGCTTAGGATATTGGAAGACACACTGGTTTCCCCTAAAGCAGATTTATTATTTTTTTCCTCTCCCCCTCCCGGCCCCCACCGTAGCCTCCTGCATGTAAAGCGCCAGCGCATTGTCCTCTGACAGCTGATGCTTATCGTACCGATGGGGCTATTGTGTTTCAGCTCGTGGCACTGGAAAACCTTCTAACTTTCTTTTGAAGTTCAATGGCTTCATTTTGTTTCCATGTATGAATAACTCTCCGAATAACTATAGTGACCCAAAAAAAAGTCGACCCGTTGACAACGCCCGTCCAACCAACCTGTTCCTCTCCCGGTCGGAGCTTTGCCCAAGAAGGTCCTCTCGGAGCAGGAGGGCGGGTAGGAGGAAAGGGGGAGGGAGGCTACTCAACCGGTCCAAGTTGCATCGTAATTAAATTTTATTTTATCCTACCGACCACGCAAAATATCGAGCAAAATACAAGTTTAAGTAATTTGTTTGTATTCTTATCTGTAGGAGTTGGAAATTAACAGCCCCGCTAGTTTACAGTTAAGCCTGGAGAGCGAGAGATTGCTTTGCAAACATTACAGTTATTATGTCTGCAGTTGGTACTCTTTGTATAAATTATTGATCAGCCATCTTATTTTTCTTTCTGCTTAATGGATATTATAGCATAGCCGTTTACACGCTATAGTTAAGGTTGTGTCAGCACTTCCATTTATAACATCCCCCTCTTACCGAGAGTTTATAACTCGCTATAAAATTCTGGGCTGAAACTTTTCAAGCAAGGACTCGGACTTTTAAAGGTCCTCTCCACCCCCCTACTCCCCCCCCCATCCAAGAACAATTAGAAATGTTGGTCTGCTTTTTTCGAAATATGGGAATAATAAAGGTAACCACCCCATCCCAATGTTTTTCACTCACTTAAGTGACTTGAGAGGGAAAAGGCTGCGTCTCGCAGCCTGTCAGTTCATACACAAAAAAGAACCCAGTGTGTAATTTTTTAATTTATTTTTTCTATATATTATTATTATTAAGGGG
>NW_009735547.1:0-4984 GCF_000703405.1 Apaloderma vittatum | reverse complement strand
GATGGGTGCCCTGTCGTAGGATCATAAAGGTTGGAAAAGACCCCTAAGATGGTCAGGTTCAACTGCCAGCCCGACACCACCGCGATCACCAAGCCTTGTCACGAAGTGCCATGTCTACACGCGTTTTGAACGTCTCCAGGGATGGTGACTCAACCCCTTCCCTGGGCAGCCTCTTCCAGTGCTACAGCACTCTTCCAGCAAAGAAATTTTTCCTACTATCCAATCTAAACCTCCTCTGGTGCAACTTGAGGCATGTCCTCATGTCCTGTCACTTATTTGTGAGAAGAGGCTGACCCCCCCCCTCACTACAGCCTCCTTTCAGGAGTTGTACGGAACAATGAGGTGTCCTCAGGCTCCTTTTCTCCAGGCTGAACAACCCCACTTGCCTCAGCTGCTCCTCGTAACACTTGTTTTCTAGACTCTTCACCTATTTTGTTGCCCTTCTCTGGACATGCTCCAGCACCTCAAAGTCCCTCCTGGAGTGACGGGCTCAAAACTGAACACAGTACCTACTCAAGGTGCATCAACCTCTCCTTCATCCCATTTGGACCTGCAGGACCAGGATTTTGGCCACCCACTTGGGCTGACAAAGGAAAAAAAAACAAACACAAACCACCCAAACGCAACTCATTATCAGAGTGTATTATTAAAGCACAAAGGGTCTCAGTAGTGAGAGCACATAGTGATCATTGGAGAAAGGTGTGGGGAAAATAGACTCAGATATTTCAGGCAGCATAGGTAGAAAGGCAGAAATTAGCCCTAAGCAAAGGGCCGGTCCTGCAATTCTTTTGCTCCTGCTGCTTCTGTTTGCTTCAAATGGAGTAAGTGGGCTTTGATTTCTTTCCTTTGATATTGCAATAAGTTTGATGTTAGAAAAGAAAGCAATGGACCTAGACTGTCTTTCTGACAGTACATATTTAACTTTCAGTGAGATTTACCATTTCCCTGTGAATTAAGCAGTAGCAATCTAGATAAAACAGATTTTTATATTAAAGATACTACATATTGTTTTTAATATTTTCACCTTTTAAAATTTCATGCAGGGAGCAAGTATAGTCGTGACTGAGTGTAATTTTGGGAAAAAGAGTGGGAGACCACAGACATCCATTCTAAACACGCTACTCTATTATTTTCATTAACAGCTTGAAGAATTACATGGTATGTATGCTAAGGAAATTAGTGGGTGATATGAAGCTGGGATCGAGCAAGAATATTTTGGAGTACATGAATAAATCCAAATTGGATTGGAAATAGGCTCAAAATTAAAATAGGATTTAATAAAAGCAGCAAAGAGATGAATTTAACAAAGTTATCAAGCTGACAGTCCCATGAAGAACTCATTCCCTGTTGCCACATTCTTGTCTGAAACTGTGAGCTTCTTGTCCCTTCCATTGGACAGAAAACTGGTCACAAGAGAGGGCCTTTGCATGAAGAAATGTGTAGTGTGCCCTTCCTCTTCACTCTTGATGCTCTGTTTGACTGCTGTGCAGTGTTTTAGATGTCAGATATGGGTTTTTTCCTCTCTCCAGAAAAGTGTTTTAAATTAAAAAATGGCAAGTACTCACTGCTTGGAACGAAAACCGCAGGCTCATGTTCTTTTAGTTGCTGTATTTCCATGAGGACATCGGTTGCGCTTTTGTAGCTGTTCCTAGCCTGAGAGTGAGAGACAAACCTTCTAGGGTGTGGACTCAAGTCAGCTTCCCCTCTTCGTCTGTGCTTTGCAAAGTACAACAGCACATAGTGGGAAGGCCCTCCAGGAGAGCAGTCTTACCCTGCTGACGTGACATATCTAATTAACCAGCAGACTGAACTAACAGGAGGATTAGTCAGCTCCAGATCTTAGTGACTCATTTTCAACCACTATGTTAATCCCTTGTGTTGAACAGAGACTTAATGCTGGCAGCTGATACTGGCTGCTCAGTTTTATCAGAATCAGAAAATCCAGTATCAGACCATTGGCATATGCTAGACCTGTCAAGCCTCATACAAGGGAATTGCTGAACTATCTCCCACCTGGCTTTTAACTTCTGAGTAGGGGAGGGCAATTTCACCAGAGGCTGGTGGAAAAGCAGGAGCAAGTAAAGAGAGAAGCCTGTTCTTGACACCTCAGGTCCTGCATTAGTTTTATCCCTCTCACTCCAAAAATTAGTCTGGTGTACTTTGGGATCTGTTTCTGAGATTTCCAAATGAACCTAGAGGAGATAGGCAAACGGTTCCCAAACTGGTCAGTTTTCTCAAACAGAATTGCTGGTGAAGCCAGGTGGTGCTCTGGCTGTGTTTCTTTCCTGATTTCAATGAGATTGTCATTAACTCAGTTTAGTTACTAGCCAAATGACTAATTTGACCTGCCAAGGTAACTGTTCAGAATGGCACCATTTGATGGTGTTTTTCAAGAGCTTTTATTCTTACATTGCCACTTGGACCTCTTTGTTTTGCATTTAGCTGTATCTGGTGTGGGTTGGTTTCACACTTAAACAAAGTTGTTTATCTGGGATAAAAATGTAAGATAAGTATAAAAAAAAAAAGGACGGTTTTTAATACTACAAACTTCTGAAAACAGAATTTACTATTTAGAGTGCTTTGTACTTCACCAGTTTTGTTTTGGCAGGTTCCTGATACTCCATTGTGGATAGTTCAGCACAAAACTACGTTTTGTTTTAACACATTAGTTATGTGGTGATTTTTTAATATCCATAGCAAGTTGAGAAGAAAAATATTACATATGCAGAAAAAATTATTACCTTAAAACATGTGTCACTATTGCTGTGCTTTCACCTAGGATAGATTGCTGTGAAGTTTGCTATTTAAAAATAGCAATATTTAAAAAAAATAGTTCTGAGATCTGAAAGCAGTGCAACTCCACCCTATTTTTCATTCTGACACGCAGAAGGTCTTTATCTGGGGCAGTTAAGGTGCAGTGGTTAAATCTGCTGGACAAGTATCCTGCTGTGGTGCATAAGTCTTCCTGTTTTTTAGCACATCTCCTGAAGCATGGACACGCTTCCACAATTTTGAATCAAAAAGCACTCATGTTGTGACAGGTTGCAGTTCCAAATATCATTCAATTACGTTCTCTTCTTAGGTTCTTTTTTGTTTCCTTGGTGTTTGGACTTAATATGTAGCTTCACCTTTTTGTGTCTGACATACATCTGTCACGGTTTGACCCACACAGTCGCTCTCTCACCCCTCCTTCTCTGCTAGACAGGGAGAGAAAATATGTCAAAGGGCTCAAGGTTTGAGATAAGGACAGTGAGATCACTTGCATTTACCATCCCAGGCAAAACAGACTTCATTTTGGGGAAATTAGTTAGATTCATTAAAAGAACAAATCAGAGAAGAGTAGTGAGAAATAAGGAAAAAACCCCCAGATCTTAAAAGAAAAACACCTTCCCTCTCATCCCTCCCTCCTTTCCAGGCTCAACATCAACCCCAGTTTCTCCACCTCCTCCCCCACAAGCGGCGCAGGGGGAGAGGGAATGGGGGTTACGGTCAGTTCATCCAATGCTGGTTCCATCGCTTCTTCACTGCAGATGAGAACTCTTCACACTTCCCCAGGGCCATTGTGGGGTCCCTCTCACAGGAGACAATCTTGACTCTCCTCCAGTGTGAGTCGTCTCATGAAGGGCAACTCATCACAAGCTGCCCAACGTGAGACACCTCACAAGGGGCAATCTGCCCCTTGTGAGTCTGAGGTGCAGTCTTTCAGGGGAAACTGCTCCAACATGGGGCCCCGGCAGCGTCACAGAAGTCCTACCAGCCAACCTGCTCCAGCATGGGCATTCACTCTTCCACGGGCTAGAGGTCCTGGGAACAACCTGCTCTGATGCGGGCTTCCCATGGGATATAGCCCCCTTCAGGCATCCACCTGCTCCGACGTGGGGATCTCCACCCCATGGTGGACATCTACACCCTGCCCACAGGCTGCAGGGGGACAGATCACTTCACCATGGCCTGGGTGCTCTCTGCTCCGGCACCTGGAGCAGATCCTCCCCACACACACTTCTTCACTGACCTTGGTATCTTCAGGTATTCTCACTCTTCCATCTCTCTGCCAGGTATTGTGATGCAGTTCTTTTTCCCTGTTTCTTAAATATGTTTTCACAGAGGCGTTTCTCTCCTATTATTTTACTGACAGGCTCAGCCTTGTCCAGCAGCGGGTGCCTCCTATCATTTGCTTTATCAGACTCGGGAAGCTTCTAGAAGCTTCTTGCAGAAACCACCCTATAGCCTCCTCGCCCCGCCAAATCCGGCCAGGCAAACCCAATACAACATCACAATACACTTCTAATTACTTTGCATAGTTTATTTGGACATTATAACCGTGTGAAAAGATTAATTGTCCACTCCTCTCTTCAATCAATACATAGTAAAAAAAAAAAAAAAAGAATAGTTCCAGTTCAACTTAAATATCAGCCTGCTGGTTTCCTCCTTTTCCTATTAACAGACTTAAAAAGCCCGTCCTTCCTGACAAAACCACTGGGCAGTTTCAACTAGCTGAACTTCCTGAGAGACAAAGCAGATTGTACAAGGCTCTGCAAGGCCAGAGGGAGAAAGCAGCCTCATGGTCCTCTGCCAGCGGAAATAAAAAGAAACAATGTGTACAGCCCCAGGAAAAGGAGAGGAAGCAGCAACACTACCTGCACTGTTAGTAACACCTTTTCTGCCCTTTCCAGCCTTAGCAGGCTGAGCAGCCTTAGAGGCCTGGGAGCCCTCAAGGGCCAATGCTTGCCCCAGCCGCTGGCCCAGCCCAGGTGCTGGCAGCACCTGGGGTGTTTTTCTAGCACTGCTGGCGGGGTGGCCTCTTCTTGGCTGGAGGAGATGTCTCAGACCTGCTGGCCGTGCTCTTCAGGGGTCGCCATGGCCCCACAGGGGACCATTCTCTGCCCCGGCTGGACACAGATGAAGGAGCCACAGCCTTTTTGGGCTCCTCGTGGGACTCTTCTCGCACCCCACGGATAGGAACAGGGGCACAGGGATGGCTGCC
>NW_009735546.1:14172-46824 GCF_000703405.1 Apaloderma vittatum | reverse complement strand
AAGACTAAACTGAAAAGTAAAAAACACTAAATAGAACTGGGTTTTTTGCTAAACCCAGGACAATATCTTAGAATGAAAACAGGATAGAGACTCATTTATTTTCCCAATAATTCCTTCCAAGATGACGGAGGGAAGAATTATTCCTTCAACAAGAAAACCAACATTGTGATTCAAAAATGTTCAATTCAGTTTTTAAACAAACACTAAAAACTAAAAACTTACATCTTTTTTTTTCCCCTAAGACCACTATGATTTCAAGGAATGTATAATTTCTTTCCCATTTATCCTCTGCATGTACAAATATGAAAAGCACTGATGGACTGAATGCCAAAAACCTTGAGCCACTGACTTCAAGCAATCTAGAAATTCCTGTGGAATCTTTAAAATCATTAATTACTTAGAAGGCTTGCTCTTCCCTCCGCATCCTCATATTACAAATTGAGAATAACACGGGGCTTGATCTCATAAATTATGAGAAGTCAGCAATCCTGAAGAATTATTGTTCAAAAGAGAGCCCAAACCTCTCGTTCAGCTTACATGTAACGAAATCATACAACCCTGTCCTCCAGATGAAGTGGTCAGGAGAGAATAATTCTGGAAGCGCATCTGTGGATCTTGCAAAAGCATCTGCAATGCAAGTATCTACTGATGTAGATATTCTACCAAAGCTCATACTCCCACATATTCAATCAGTTCAGAAATTGAAGAAATACTGAGAAGCTTGCCGGACAATGCAAATACAGTTTGAATAAGGAATAAAATACTGTAAAAATGGTTATTAAAAGGTCAGATTTGAATGGAGCAATGAAGCTAGTCTGCTTTTAGACTTTACATAAACAAAACTGAACGTTCAGATTAGACACAGGAACCAAGGTCTCCCACATAAAGCAGGTAGAACTCGACCTAGGTGCAATGCCAGGGAGTGTTGCCAAGGGAGGACTCACAAGTCTATAAATTTTTTTTAATCACTGCTAAATTAGTTTTAAATTAGTTGTAGGAAATTTGGATCTGTGTTACCCACACACATAAGGCCCCACAAGTTCATTGATGCAGAGTAGCTTCTGCAGGCTGAGCAGCTGAAATTCAGAAGAAAAACAATGACATGAAGATTTTCTTATTTTGTTTCCAAATGACACATTGAAGGCATGGGCAGGGATAAATATATAATCCTGAAGATCAACTAACCTGATAAACTGATTAAAAATACTAATTTTGGCTTCTGAAGCCTTGCAAAAGGCAATAACTCAGTAAGAAAACCGATAAAATATTGCTAGATAATGCTAATAATAATGCAAGATAATGCTAAAAAAATACTGCTTCCAAGATACATACAGCGTCACAGATTCTGTGCCAGGAAGTAGCTTGTTTCAGGGACTTACACATCACTACTTAGCTAAGAAGAGTAAAGATACATGGGAGGCTTTCCCAGTGCATACCTTCTGCCTTTAAAAAAGGCAGAGTTGTTTCTACTTAGATACACATACATACACTGATTCAAGATTTTGTTTGCTCTGTTCTGTATTAGCCTTATCTTCCCACTTCTCAGAAAACTCTGCCCAAATACCAACATGAAGCAAGGAACTGTCTAGTAAACCAGTGTAGCCGAGGTGATAAAGCAGAGAGAAAAACAGTTTTCCTGCTATTTGTTATGGTTGCTCCCTTTGTCCCAACCTAAATAAGTCCAACATAATTCATGTCCAGCACTCCAGAAAAAACTAAATAACCAATAACACATCTTCTTCAAATATCCTGTTCAAGAGGAAGATAAAGAAACATTCTCGAAAACCTCTGAAACCATCAGTGTGCAGGACAGAACTATCTCTAAATCCATAAATATCTAAAATTTTGGCACTTAAGAACATGATTCCACTGTGTATGAAGAGGTGCTCAAATACAAGTAGGAAAATAAAGGGTTTGAGAAGACTAAACTTATGCAGTGTCACAGGACAGATTCTGTGAGGATGAAGAGTTCACAGAAATATCTGCTTGTTTACCATCTCTCTCCTGATCAAGTTTCCCTCGCACTCCGTTTTGGCGAGGCTGCTTCTCAAGTACTGTACCCAGTTTTGGGCCCTTCACTACCAAAGGGACATTGAGGTGCTGGAGAGGGTACAGAGGTGGGCTACCAAGCTGGTAAAGGGCTTAGAACAAAAGGTGTATGAGGAAAGGCTGAGGGATCTGGGGTTTTTTAGCCTGAAGGAGACTGAGGGGAGACCTCATCGCTCTCTACAACTGCCTAAAAGGAGGTTGTAGCGAGGCGGGGGTTGGTCTGTTCTCCCTAGTGGTGAGTGACAGGACAAGGGGAAACGGCCTTAAGTTGCACCAGGGGAGGTTCAGGTTGGATATTAGGAAGAATTACTTTACTGAGAGGGTTTTCAGCCATTGGAACAGGCTGCCCAGGGAGGTGGTTAAGTCACCATCCGTGGAGGTGTTTAAGAGATGGGTAGATGTTGTGCTGAGGGACATGGCTTAGGGGTGTTGCTAAGGCTAGGTAAAGGTCAGACTTGATCTTGGAGGTCTCTTCCAGGAGAAACTGTTCCATGATACTAAGAAATATTTTGTCTTTTAGGTCTGCTGAGAATGAGCTCCACTTCCTCACATATGCACAGGCAGTAACAAGTGCCTCAGAGGCAAGTTACCTGTGTGTGCTCAACCACCAACATAAATGAAAATTTTGAAATGCTCTCACTAGAGAATTTCATTCTTCCTAGTTCCATATATCAATAAGGTCAAAAATAACCGTCATAGACAGCTATTATTTCAAAGAAAAGCTACATATATTTCAGAAGCAGAAAACCACACTTGTTCATTTTGTCTCTCTGCCAGAGGCAAAAAAGGTTAATTTCACTGTCCTCTAAAAGCCAAGATGAATTCTTTTATGAGTGCTGCAGCCCTCATCAGTGAACAGCAACTCTATAGCTCATGCCTGTTGTTCCAAGCCAGTGGAAAATCCAGCACTGTAAAGGGGAACATAGTTAAACAAGAGTAGCAGAAGAAGAGTATCTGTAAGTCCAGAGAGAAACTGCTGAATGCACTATTTTTATTTTGCTTCTCCTACATTAATGATTAATTTTATGTCAACTGCAGTAATTGCTGCTCAGCTCCCTCACATCTTCACCACGGCTGAAGAACAAAATCAGAATTAAATATTTACATGAAACAGTCAAAACTCACTTGAGATTGCTATTACGTGCCCACTGTGCTTTAGGTAGAACATATACCCTGAAAAGAAAGCTTTCGACCTTTCCGTACTTAAACATATTCTCAAAATACAACCACCTCACACTTTTAAAATTATGTTTATAATATTAAAAATCCTCTTTGCTTAATTTCTAGAATGTCAGCTATTTGAATTAAATATCTAAATTTTCTAAAACGAAGGAGAAGTCCAACCTTTTCCTACAAAAAAACGACCTATCCCAAACACCTTATTTTCCTAAAAAACATCTTGCCTCCTTAAAAATAGGTACCTGGGATAGTAACCTTTTAAAATTCCTTATATATGCCTGTTTTGTGGTAATTTGAAACATGCAAGGGCAATTGTTAAAACTGGAACTCAATACAGAATCACTGCTACTCAAACTAAGACAGGCTTAGTATCACTTCTCTAACACACCATCTTATTTAAGACTTTAGTACTTCCGTGATGGAGCAGCCTTCCCATATTCAAAAGAATAGCAACCTGGGTGCAGTAATGTACACTGAATTGGTCTCTCAGTGGGTATTAGCAGCTTAATAGCCTTTGGGAAAGCCAAACACAATGACTGAGGACAAGTCTTTCCCTCTAAAGAAAGCTTTTTCAGCATTCAGAGAACTTGCAGAAAAGCCCTGGTACAGGAACCAGAAGCGTGGTATCTCAGCTTCTCTAAGTCAGCCTTTAAACATAATAGCACAGAACATGGCATTGTATTTAAAGAAGCTAAAATATTGCAAAATATGAAAAAAGTACCGGCTTAAAAAACCCTAAAGTTTATTTATCTTAAGCTGATGTGGGAAAGCACAATAGGAAAGTTTTATCTCTGGCTAGTGGCTGGAATGACTGTTCTCTGAATGCTCTTCCTCTGTGCTGCTCACACAAATGCGGTGGGGGACTGCCCCTTTAACTTCTTGCTTTAAAAACAAAGTACAAGAGTCCTATGGAGTAGTTGAACAAATATCACACAATGCTAGTTTAAGATAGTACATCCACTCGGTGTTTTGCATGAATTTTACCATCCAACCTTACAGGTCAGAAGGAAAAACGCCACACACTCGAGCCCAGCTCCACAGGGAGTGTTCCTGAAGAATTTACCCAGAGATAGACAAACTGCAGGCAGCCCTAAGGCATGTACTATGTCTCCTTGCATATTCAAAAGATTTGCACTTTGTTGGACGAGGGCCAGGTGGACAGAGCAGTCACGCAGTACACAGCCAGTCAGAAGTGCAACCTTTCACTCAAAAGGAAATTCTGAAGTTTCTAAACTCCTAAACTTTGCTGGCCAAGTGAAACTTGTGACGTCAACTGCACTGCTCCTGGGCATGTGGCTGCATGACAAGAACACAGCCAATGGCAAGCGTCACATCAGAGTTAGTAGAAACTTAGAGGTAGCAACGGAAAATATTTTTTCGGCCTTTGTCAGCTCGGGGTTTAGTTTCCATTAGAAAGCCAAAACCAAATCAGTTAGCAGTGACAGAGTTGACCAACAGGCATGTAGCTCTGCAACACAAGGTGTGTCACTTGCCAAAACATATTAAATCAATAGCTAAATAACTCAGTCACAAATGAATACAACTAACTCAGCTGCTCTTACTCATACTCTTACACATAAACATTCCAGATGACTTGAAGTACAGCACCAGATTTACCTTGTCAGGGCAGTCTGGAAGCAGACAAAGTCTGTGCGGTGTTCATGCTCTCCATCTGCAAATTTGGAAAACAAAGGTTGAGGTGACCTAACGCCGGGAAGCTTTTCTCACATAAGAAATATGGCATTTTACTATCCAAAAATGAGTATGCAGAGGTCTTTATATGGTCCAATATGACATATTTTATTTTCCTCTCTATCAGACAAACTGCTAACATCTGAGAAACTGAAGATCATCTTTGCTCTGTCCAACCATGCAGGTAAAAAAAATTAAAAAAAAACCCAAAAACCAAAGACCAAAAAAGTTGGTCCACATTTTGCTACAATTGCAGAAGCTATTCCAAACCATGCTCAACCTGATAGCAGTCCTAACAAAGTGAAGACACTCATATGCCCATCCAATTCAGTAAGGTACGTATCCATGTTTATGTTCCGACTGAAAGTCTCTTCAGCTCGCTAATCAAAACATCAAGATGGATGAACAACCAGAATGATATGTCAAACTTCTGCACAATACTGATTTTAGATGTTGATTCAAACATATAATCCACATTTGCATCAAGCTTTAGCTAGCAAAAAAAAAAATAATATCTACTATGCATAACACTCTTAGGTGATTGTGCATTCAAATCAGAACAGCTTACACATTTAAACATGCAGAGCCAAAACATGCTCACAGATTTTCAAATTCTTTGGGGGAATAGTTTTTAAAGCATTTTGATTACACAAAATTTGGGTTCACTTTTTACTGAGTCTTCTAACATTCTCATTACAGCATCAATTCTTTCTGTCATTCAAAGCCTTTACATTGCATTTACCAGATACAAGCCTGAAATATTGAAGCCAAAATTATTGAAGATCTAACAAAATCTCCAGAGGTGTACACGCAGTGTGGAAGAAAGAAGCCGAAAAAAGCTCTTCACTCTTTTGCCCACCATGTTCACCGGAGCTTGAGCTCTTCAGCCTCCCCTGTGCTCCACTTTTTAACTCCTTAGCCATGTGTTCCAGCTTAATGAAGAGATCACCTCACAGGCAGATCAGTGATCTTACTGTGTGTTACATTTCTTTTGTTTCATCACAGTAAAAAGCTGAATATCATAACCTGGCCCCTAGGTCCTTTTTTCTTAAGCTAAGTACAGTGTATATGTAAAGTACCTGTGCATGGACAAGCAGCTTTCATGCCAAAAATGTAAACTCAGTCTAAATCTCAAACAGACTTATAAAAGAAATGATGTGTGAATCACTGCAAATCTCTTTAGAAACAATACACACCTACATGTAATTCTAGACAGAGTACAGCAACAGTCATCACACATAAGACACGACTTAAAGACAGCCACAAGGAGTGGAAAAATACAGAATGAATTCTTTCAACAAATCAGGAAAAACATAAGAGTCAAATGCAAAGGATATAAAATAAGGGCTGAAATATTCCGTAAGTCTGCTTTTTACACAGTATCAAATATCTAACTCTATTGTTAAGCAGACAATTAGCAACTAAATCTCTCCAAGAAGTGATCAAGGAAAAATAATACAGCCCAAGAAAACATTCTGAGGCTGATTCAAACTAATGTGGACTTCAAGGCATAGGTCGGCAGCAACTGATGTTGTACTGTAGAAAAATACATTACAATATATAGAAAATTACTCACCAGTGAAGCAATGTGCCATCTTTTGGAGATTAATTGAATCAGCATTCTGTTACACTGACTTTCCTAAAAGGGAACAGATGAACCCTGATCGCATACCCTGGCCTCCCTGGCTGGTGTAACCCAAAACATCTCAGGTGGATTAATCAGTACGTCCAGAGCAGCAGCAAATTTTATTTGTTATTTATAAGCTAGGTGGAAGCTGTTTCTGAAATATCTATTTCTCTGAAAAGAGGAAATTAAATTGAATTTATACTTAAAAGCAAGAAGTACTGTGGGAGGACTGGATATGGTTGGAGCGGTCTGTGATGTCTATCCTATAAACTCGTATTTTGAATCCCCTACAGAGCTTCTATAAATTGAGCTGAAACATCACAAGCCTTAGGCAGCGGCTTAAAGCCAGACTGACAGAGTCTGTCTTTACTGAAGTTTTGTTTTAATTAGAACTGTCATCTTTCTAATGTTAAAATAGAACTGTTTAAATAATTTAAAACATGCCAAGTGTGTGAAGTGCATGATCAAGGCACTGTTTCCAGAAGAGGAATATAGGTGTCTCTTACCCCAAAATCAAAATATTTTATTGTGAATGGTAAAATCTCTGCATATGCAGATTCAGGTATTATTTGAGCCAAATGAATTCCTGCATGCTACAGTTACAGTTAACAAAACAGAAAGACCAGCTTTAGTAACCAAATTATAATTGCAGGGAGCCCTATGCTGAACCAGCTTCCATGGACCTCTACTAGCATAGGTATTAACAGAGGCCAGCACGTCCATTGGATTTGCAAATGGAAATGACATGGCCTCAGAAAGACCAGCATTACATTACCTGGCAACTCCATATATGAGTAAGAAAGTAACAGAAAGCATAAAGCATTTGTGAAGTTGCCCCTCAAAGCCCACGAGACTTCACATGGCATTGTTTGATACACACATGAAGAAAGGACCCGCTAGGTACATTTCAATCATTCATGACTCTCCTTGGATTACCGGGGCAGAAATGTGACAAACTGCTGCTACTCCAATTTTTGCTGAGTAAAATGTAGCAGAGTGAAGACACCCTGCTCACTGCTGAGCTGTCCTCATCATGAAAAAATTTGTTCTTCACATGCAGTCTGAAGCTCTTATTCCAGCTTTTGGAAGTTGTCTTCTGCCCATGCCCAGGCTGGTTGTTCTCCTCAATAACTTTGCCACACGCATGCAGAGCTGCTGCTAGGTGCCCCCAAAGCTGTGCCTGCTCCAGGCTGAACGAGCCCTGCTCCCTCGGCCTCTCCCCACAGAGCAAGGGCTCCCACCTTAACCACCCTGGGGGACCCTGCTGAGTGGCTTTTTCGCATTGGGGACGGGTGCTGTGCAAAGCTACATGCAGTAGTCTAGATATAGTCTAATGGGGGCGGAGCAAAGGGGGATAACCACTCCCCTTGATCTGTAGTAAATGCAGCTTGACTGTAGGTTCTGTGACCAGAAGTAGAGTTGTTCCTCCTATTTGTTTCTCAAGCTGCATGCATCCCTGGACATACATTTTATACAAGAGTATTTTACCTGTTTTATCATTCCTTAGGTTTCTTTTGTACCTGCCACTCTGCATTCTCACCTACGGTATCCTTACTTCCCATATTGCTGCTTATTTTGTTGCAGTTTGGTTATAGGAAGGCTAATAAATAAATTAGGAAGGTGTTGTTACTTTGTAGACTTTTCAAAAAACTGTCACTACTCATTTTGTATTCTGCAGCTTGCCATAACATGGGTCCCTTCCATTTTACAGCTTTTCAGTCCAATAATAACTAATAAAAAAGGAAGCCCAAACAACTTGTAGGAGGCTCAGAGCAGCACCACGAGCAGAGACATGATCAGGGCACATGCATACACCAGTAGCATATGTCGTAGCCACTGAGTACATAAAATTAGTCAAGAGTATCAAGCAAAAAATAGACATCTTAAAAAGTGAAGTTTTTCACTCTCACTGGTGACGGTTAGTGCTACTGTGAGAGTTGTAACAGTCCTCGAGAGATGGCAAATATATAAATGCACTTTTAATCACTGCAAAAGGCTGACACTTGGTTCTGTCCCAAATGTGACTGAAAGGCCTTTTTCATATATTAGATCTAACACTCCCTTTCTCATATATATTTTAGACACAAACTGTTGTTATATATCAATGCTAATAAAATGACTGTTAGCTATCAAAACATTTTGCTTCCTGCAAAAAAATTCAAACTGAACTTGAATAAGCACTTCTCTGCAGAAAAGCACTCTACTGAGACTCTGAATTCAATTTCTCTCATAGTAAATCTGATGTTCTCTGCTTCCTGACTTTGCTCAGCTCGCTTGTACACATTTTGGTTATTCTCACTCCCGCACCTTTCACAAGCCCTGCCAAAGACCACTGAAGATATCAGCACCGGGCAGAACTCCAAACACAAAATCACAGAATGGTGGAGTTTGGAAGGGACCTCTGAAGATCCTCTAGCCCAGAAAAACTGCTAGCATTTTGGGGCTGTCAATGTAAAGAAAGCCAAGCTGCAGCCTTATTCCAAAGGAGTTTATTTTCCAGCTACATCCTTTGGTTGATAAACTTCGTTGGAGACTCTCTCCATGACGCAAAGCAACAGCTCTCCCTGAGGTGCCCTCTGTATTCCCCAGAAAGTTGGAAAGCCAGGCTGTGGGCTACTAAGTGTGATCACAGGGACTTGTGTACTTCAAGGTTTTTATGCTTGAGTACACCAAAGTAAAATTGATTTTATATGGCTTTGATCTGAAATCAGAACCTAGAAGTCCTCAAAGCCAGAACTGAATTAAACAAAATTATCTGTGAATTAGAGAACTTTGCTTTATGTGATTTAAGGTGAAAGACTATGAGAGAAAAAGGCCTTCTGCAGTAAGGGAGCAGAATATTAGAAGGCCTTTGAAGAGTGTTGCCAGCATGTCCAAAGAGGTGATCCTTCCACTGTACTCAGCACTGGTAAGGCCACACCTGGAGTGCCTGGTCCAGTTCTGGGTTCCCTAGTACAAGAGAAACATGAACATACTGGAGAGAGTCCAGCAAAGGGGCACAGAGATGATGGAGGGATGGGAGCGTCCCTCCTATGAGGAAAGGCTGATTGACCTGGGACTGCTCAGCCTGGAGAAGTTGGGGAGTCTCCATCCTTGAAGATATTCAGAAGCTGTCTGGATGTGGTCGTGGGTAACCAGCTCTAGATAGCCCCACTAGTGCAGAGGAAGTGGGACCAGACAATCTCCAGATGTGCCAGTCTCTAACCACCACCACTCTGTGATTCTTACTCACATGATGTTATAATCCTTACTCAGCAAGCACAGGAAGGGGGAGGGAGGAAGACATAAAAAAAAAACAAAACAAAGCCACCTACTACCTACTTCTCAGCATATACAGAGGCAAAGCAGGCTCAGTGTTTGCAAGCTTACTTTGTGTACATCACTGCCTTGGTTAAAACAACAGAAGTAAAACTAAGCTTTTCTGTCTCATTGTTTGCCTGAACTCTACAGTCCTACCCAATCTGCCCCCTTCAAAATGAGAAAGAAGTGCTGGCTTTTACCTCTCCAACAAGATAGTGTAACTGATCTCTTGGTAATATTGGTTCCTGACAGCCACAAAAAACCTTTAAAAAGTCTCAGGGTGAAGTCTCGGATACCTGTTTACAATGACATTTTGAAAAGAGTAAATAGTGAGAATGCAGGAAATCTCTCTTAAACTAAAAGTTTTGTTTCATTCTGTTTTTAAATCCTCAGTTCTTGCTGTTCTCTAAGAGGAGAAAACAAGCTATCGGTTTTCAAGAGTGGGAATCCATCTGAATAATCATGGGTGAATGCACATACAGCCCAAAGAAATCCATTTACCACTCAATAAACGAGAGTAATAACTGACACTTCATAGAAACTAGGAATTTGGTATTTCCAGAAATCATGTTAGCTTTTTCCCTAGTCATAAATTCATTACACCTGATTTCACTGACAAACAATTATATAACCAAAGGAACATATAGATTCCTTTTATTAGGCATGAAAAATATTTAACTTCATGCTTGATGCAAGGCAAAAGTTAACATTTTGTAACAGCAGGCTTTTAAATATTTACTCTGAATAAAGAATAGCAGCAAGCTGTGAATATATAATTAAATCAAATAACAATATGCTATCCTACTAACATGGAAATAAACTTTACTCCCATCAAACATCACTCATTTAAAACACTTCCACTATATAGCGTTTTCCTTGTACCTTTTGCCTTCATGAACTCACTGTGATTTGATTTTAAGTTAAATAAGTTTTTATGTGATCTTAAGAAACAAAAGAATACAAGACCAAGGACAGATAAAGAAAATCAAGAACTACATATAAAACTACAAAATGTTTTGTGAGGTTCCTGAAGGATGGAGAGAGATGAGTGTCATTTTTCCAGATGCTAACAATCTGTTGAAATTATTATGATGAGTCACACAGGATTTAAGAAGACTGAAACTTAGTGAAACAAAATACTGCAAGAGTTAATTTATTTTAAAAAAGATGTCAGTCAAAGAAAAACAATAAAATATTCTGATTTTTCAATAATACACTCAAGTCCGAATTTGTAGCTGCAGAGATTAGTGCATCAATACAAATCAACTTTAACTATTTCATCCAGGTATTTGTGGAAAGGTAGTCAAAAAGAATATCACACACGTATCTGAAGATATAGGATACAGATAACAGAGTTAGGAAAACTAGATCTTGCAGAAACCTGAATCCCTAAAGCATTTTCCCCATTTACTAGAAAAGAAAGTTTTTCCAACACATGAAACATGGAAATGGGGAAAAAAAAAAAAACCCACACAATAAATGCCAAAGCAAAAATGTGGGTTTGCGTCAATAACTTTAACAATCATGTAAGATAAGGACACTAATTTGATTTTGGCGTGATACAGTCAAAGAAAACAAGCTCAGTCTGAAGGCAATAAAAAAAGTCCGAGTTCTGAGTTAGATTTTCAGCTCATTTGTGCTAACTGAGAATCCCAGTCATTTACTTGTGCAACCACAGTGTACAGGTGCTGCTTTACTGCCACGGTGCTATGTAAGAGTAATAAACATCTCTACTTGGAACTCTTAATTATAGATGACAAACTATAAATCACTAGCTTGCTGCAGCATCAGAAGCCTCAAGATGTGATCCATCATGTCTGCATCCCAAGAAATAAATTAATCTTTCTGTTTTGTTTAGCAGACAACATAGATTTATTATGTTTAGGTACGAGCATGATACTACTGAAAGAAACAATTAGAGCCATGCTTGTCTTGGGTATTACTTTCACCTGTTCTTCTGCCACTGCCTATGCTGTTTTGCACCGACACCATTTGATCCTCATCCTATGCATGCACAAAACAAGGTGCAAGGCAGTGGAGAAGCAAGTACTGTATCTTAATATAGAGTGAATCCCATGGGATATTTGCTCACACGAAGAACAGAAATTCCATGAACTGAAAAAAAATAATTTACAATATAATCCAAACACATAAGATTATTAAATGTTCACTGAAAAGCATCAACTACTTATATATGTATTTGTATATCTGTATATATGCACAAATGTATTTTGTCCAAACGACTAGCTATGGCAACCTAGGCAGAAGTGGTTCTTTGAATGCTCTTAGATGCTATAAACACTATTACAAACAAGCATCAAACACATTTGAAAATTTAACAGCCTTGAATGAACAGTGAGAATCACTCTTCAGTCTCAAAAAGAAGAGAATCAGAATCTGACAGAAAAAAAAATTAACAGCTGAAATTCATTTAAATCCTGGAGTACTCAATAAGGGTGGTCTGATTTTAGCTGGGACAGAGTTAATTTTCCACATCGTAGCTAGTCTGGGGCTATATACTGGATTTGTGCTGGAAACTGTGCTTGTAACACAGGGCTGATGTTTCAGTTACTGCTGAGCAGTGCTCACACAGAGTCAAGGCCTTTTTCGCTTCTCACCCCACTCCACCAGCGAGGAGGGTGGAGGTGCACCAGAAGTTGGGGAGGGCGGGCACACAGCTCCAACAGCTGACCCCAACCTACCACAGGGATATCCCAGACCATATGACATCATGCCTAGTGTATAAATTTGGAGGAAGAAAGAACTGGGGGATTTCAAGAGTGATGGGGTTTGTCTTCCCAAGTCACTGTTATGCGTGATGGAGCCCTGCTTTCCTGGAACTGGCTGAACACCTGCCGCACCATGGGAAGTAGTGAATGAATTCCCTGTTTCGCTTTGCTTCTGTGTGAGGCTTTTGCTTCATCTATTAAACTGTCTCTATCCGAACCCACAAGTTTTTGCACATTTACACTTCCAATTCTCTATCCTATCCCAATGGTGGGGAGTGAGCAAGTGACTGTGTGGGGCTGAGCTGCTCCATGAGGTTAAACCACGACAAAGGGCTTCCCACGATTATTATAGTTCACTGTTCTGTGGTTTTTCATAGACTCAGGCATGCAGGCAGGAACTTTGCAAGACAAGGGAAAACTGGTTGAGCTGTGGGGACACTGCCAGGAAGAACAGCAGGTGAACACATTAGTCATTTGTGTATCATAAGGCACTGTAGTCACGTGAGGACTAAATTACTCTTCAGAAACAAACTTCCTTGACCATCATTACTGCGATCACAACATGAAGCTATATGCTGTTACTGATGATACAAACATAGACGGTTATAGTCCAGCTGAGTAGAAAAATCCCAAATTCTAGACTAAATCTGCACATATTAAAACGGCAGTGAAAAATGCTTTGTTATTTCCTATGACAAAGGTATCTAATACAAAGATCACTTGGGGGACATTTTGTCTCTCCTTTTTCAGAAGGTTTTAATTGCCAATTACGTGCACTGTCATTCCCAACAGCACAGGGTTGTGGGTTCATGATAGGCCAAAAGCCCTGCAAACAGTAGAGATGTATTCTGGCACGTTAGCATCCTGACCAAAAAAAACCTGCTATCTGAGTATTACATATCTGAATAAAGCTGTTGTAACACAAGACTACTGAGAAAAGCAACCAACAATAACACAACAGCTACATAAGAAACAACCAGCCAAAATCCTTTCCAGTCTGTAACATGATCCGTATTCTCACAAGAAACCAAATACTGCTTTTGGTAGTAAAGGATCTTCACTGAAAAGCATCAGTAGGATTATGCAATTTAGTTAAATTAATCCTTCACAAGGTACCAGGAAGGAGTTGTGATTTCTCATATACTTTGTGAATAAATAAACCCCTCATTTAAGTGAGTTTATAATCACATGCTAATTAAATTATAAGGTGTAAATTAAGCCTTACTGCAGGTATTTCTAATACAAGGCTTAGGTCACTGCTGTCTTAAATCCACGGCTGATGAAAAAAAAACAAAACCAATTACAACCGTAGTAGTACTTGCATTCCCTCCCCATTTCTCCCATAATCTACTGAGTAGCTTAAAGAATGATTATTCACAGCGCTGCTCCGGCCACATCCAGCTGCAACACGCTTGTATTACAAGTTTAGGCTTGCCCCATCCTGCATGAGGGCAGCAGTAGACCCAGTCTCTTCACTACACACACTGTGAGCTTTTAAGATCAGTGCTATAGAAGACACAAATACCTGACTGTTGATCTTTGCAGTAAGGCAAAGAAGCCTTGGATGGATACACAGCCTAATGCAATCCACACGAGTTGGCAGCAGCTCACCCAGTGCATTGAGACAGTTCAGTGGAAACAGCCAGCATCCTAAAAGCTGTTTTAACCTTCCGCAAATCCTCTGCACAATTGATCCATGACCATCCGAGTGCTCACTTAAGCTCAGCATCCTACTTTTTTCCATTGATTGTAAATTGCCTGTCCAGTTCCCTAACTCGTGTTTCAGCCAACATTGTGCTAACTGGAAAAGGCTGTTTGCAGTGTCTAGCCAACCTAGAAACAGTAATGCAATCACACACGGTATGCTGGTTCAGTGTTCAATTCCTTTGAGAGATATCCGTGTTGTTTTCTTTCAACCCTTGGGGGATATATAAATTGGAGTGTTTAAACTGAGCCTATGTGATAGGTTCACAAACATTTGTATGAAATAGCAGGACAGGCTATTAGAAACAAGATTGCTGAACTCACTACAGTTAAATCCCCATGCAGAAGTGCTAACACCATAAAAATCATCATCAAACTTGGAAACAATTAACAACTTAGCTGGCAAATCTGCTAAAGAGGCCACAAATGGGAGGGCCAAAGAGACAACTATCTTCTCCAGAAAGTGGTAAGGTCAAAGACAGAGATGGATCATTATGGAGAAATACACGATTAGCAGCACCAGCTATGACTGTGCTTTGTTAATTAGTTTCTAGACTAATTAGATAATTAAGTTTCTAGGACTGCCAAATACTTTTTCTTTAGAAGGTAATAAAACTAGTAGATGGAAATTAGCAATTCAAGTTCTTATGGAAAGAATATCCTGGTAGGAAAAAAAAAAGTCCTTTTAATCCATGCTTAACTGCAATTCATTTGCATGGAAAAAGCATGGCTGTGGTATCCTGTTAGTGGTGATCAGGGAAAGAAACTGCAGAGGTGAATATGAGATCTGTCCAAACCAAGCCACTTGTTTGAAATAATTAAACCAATTGTGTTCTGAAGAGGAAAATAAATACTCAAAAAATATTTATGTAAACAACAACAACAGTTTCAAGAAATATTTTAACACCCCTTCCACTGAGATTTCTTCCCTCAAATCAGTAAGCAAGTAGGCAGCTGTGTAGCCTTTGGAGGATGGTTTCTATTTGTTTTAAACAAAAAAGGAGTAACTCTTAATTCTTCTCAAAGAAGTGGTTTTGGGACACAAGTGTGTGTGCTATTTCCTTTATAAATAGGCCTAAATGAAGACAGAATTCACTACAATGAATTCTGTTCTGTGAACAATCTGAATTCAAACTCCTTTAAGTAAAATTTGCATGTTAATTTAAACAAATAAACACAGCACCCTAGCATGCCACTGAGAATGAGAAAATCAGCAAAGCCTAGTCTAAAAAATTAATTGATTCAAAGGTTTTTTTGATCAGTTAGAAAAGTGCATTGGTGCCTAGTATCTTCCCTACCAATTGCAGTGATCTGCAGGATAATGAATCCTGGTGAAAGATAGTTCATTAACTTGAGTAGCAAATGCACGGTTGTCTTGAGCTCACACAAAACAGTTTTCAAAGGAAACCCCATTAAACTGGAACATATATTAGTTGTTCTTATATTGTTTCTAGCAGAACAGTGCCATGAAATTCCGAGTTCAATTAAGCTTAAAAATACAACACTGTCTTTAAAACAATGTTCCTGTATTTCTCATGCTTCCTTCCTCCAACTCTCACAGCCTTTTTTTTTTTAAGGCTCAGAAAAAGCCTCTGCAAGAAGACAGGAAATTTGTAAATTATTGCTAGCTTATAAATGACATAATCTACAGGTGCTTTCAAAAGGTGCTATGTACTTTTCGAATTTTCTCTCTTTCTATTTCAAGGCTTTTGCAAGGAAAATTTCCACTTTGTTCTTTAGCCCTAACGATAGGGCCTGCATCTGGTTCTACACCACGGCCAGATTGTGGCTGTCCCTCTCACTCCACACTACTATCCAGGTTCCACTAAGCAGAAAGATTTAGGCTACCTTCCAACCATCCAGCAAAGATCATGCATGTAACTCCAAAATATAAGTAGTGCCATTACTTTTGACAGCCTATGTGCTTAGACCTGGGCACACACATGTTGTAAAATAAGATCACTAATTTACCACTCACATTTAAAGTTCATAAGCAGCCTCACAACGCAAAGAAAAAAAACAACAAAAAACAAAACTGCAACAGTGAATATACTAAAGGCAGTTACTACATGGGGATTACCGACTGTAGCTCTGTCCAGTTTTGACTGCTAGATAACTTATTCCAGCTTTCATAGAGACAAGAGATTATAAAGGACATTTACACTGGATATTCTTACTGCTGAATGAGCAGGAATAAACAGAGAACTGAGCTAAAGCACTGACCAAAACTCCAGTTCTAATAAATCCTGGCAAAAATGTTCCATGTGACACAAATATGGATGTGCAGCCTGACCAGCAGATGGGCCTCTCTTTGGATTTCAAAATTTGCAGACATCTTCCTCTTTGCACTGAAATATTACTGTACACAATTTGCATACAATAACTGCAGGTGCGAAAGGAGGTACTAACACACAGTGGAAGTCTGAGCGAGTGCTCTGTGACAGTAAACTGAAATTCCACATACAAGCACATTTAATAGCTTTAAAGGAAGGCCCCTAGAATGCTGGAGATTACACTGTACTTGCAACAGTTGTTGTGGTGAGATGCCAGAAAAAAAAGTATCTGTGTCTCAGAAATTATAAACTTTGTGGCACTGTTTGTTGGTTTTTTCCAGTTTTCTTTGCTGGTTGATGAGAAGGAGGCCATGTACAAGTGTGCTCATCAGTAATGGAAATACTCTTTATTCCGTGTTTTTGAGAAAGAATCCACTGTTGCAGGGAGCCTTTTAACAGAACAGAGCTGCATAGAACAATGCAAACCTTTTCATATACAGTTCAACAACAGACAGATTAACTCGTGCTTCAATTCCAAAGAGCACCCTAAACCAGCCCACACATAGAGATCTCCAGCTGCATAAATCTGGAATCCAATACAGAGCTCTGATCCTTCAAGAATACTGAGTAAATTGGGCAAGAATCCTGTCACTCCACAAATTCCTACACAAGTACAAAAATCAGTCAAAACTGAAGGCCAAAATAACTGCCCTCCGCTCGTGTTTGTACAGATCATAGTCTGATTACATAAATTCATCTGTGGGAAACTAACTACTACTATGTCACTCCTTAACCTCTCCCCAGTCCCACACCTTGCCAAATTTGTTATACTATCCTCACCTCAAGTCTCACTTCCAGAAGTCTCTTGTCTGGCCACATACCTGATTTCCAATTTGCTGAGACGATTGTTTCACATCAGATGAACCTTTATTCTGCAAAGTGTTGCAAATCTTTAATTGAGCTTGAGACTTTGAAAATACGTATATGATTTCTTCAGGATACCACAGAGGGAGAAGTGAAGCAGAAAATGGACTGTTAACATCAGGGTATCATCTGCTTAAGACACAACAGAAGGCTGGATTCATACATAAATTTGCTGGTTGCAGAGCAAAATACAGTTCCTGTTCAGTAACACAATGTCTTGTCCATGCAAGTGCATTTGTGGCATTTGTGTACATTTTGTAAAGCTGAAGTACTTAGATTAAAAAAAGGAGTAGAATGTAAGTTACTTCTACCACCTCCTAAAGACAGTAAGTTTTTCACTTTATATGTTCTTTACAGTACATAGTCTTCCCCTATGTCCTATGATATGTGAAAGCAGATGCAAAAGTTGAAACAAAAGAAGTTACTTAGTAATTGTGTTATTCCATTACTCACGCATTAAATGTCTTTTAGCAGTAGTGTAACATCAGCGTTACAAAGATCTGTCTTTCCTCACAAATATTCCACTCCTACAAACCTACAATAGACTTAAAACTGATAATTCAAAATCCTTATACACATGTGTGTAAAAACTAGAACAAAACACGGTGGACATGTGGCATCGTTACCATGACAAGAGTTTTTCTGGCAAACATTCTTTTACTTACCAGACCATACGGGTAGCAAATCTGGAATAGAACGATTTCGTTTCAGAGTACCTTACCTCTCTTTTAAGGTTCTTGTTAAGCACCTTCACTAGGCACACACAGATACCTCTCTTTGCACATTTCTAACAGAAACAAAATAGGCAAAAGTTGTAAATCAAGGTGTTATAAAACAAATAACAATGAACAAAGTGCCACTAACAACTGCAAGCAAGAAAACCAACTTCATTCATTATTTCCAGATTTTTTTCAAACATTGAGACTTTTCAGTATATTTCAGAAATACATATACAATTTTTTATCTTTATGTATTATTTCCAGATTTTTCTGAACATCAAGAGGGTTTTTTTTCCAGCATATTTGTTTATTCCTTTGGTAGAGAAGAAATATTGATGATAGCAAACTGTGCTAAGCTAAGCATCTGCCTTAGCTCGAGTGGTCTGGTGGTGGTAGCTTTTTGTTTAATAGTTAAAAACACTTTCTAATCCCTGCACACTAAAGTGATTTACAGTATTTCTGTGAATAAACAGGACGTTACCCAGCTATTACAACTTACTCCTTACCTTGTATTTTTTGGATGATACTTGATCCATACAGCTGAATTTAACTTTGTCCATGGCTGATTCAGGAGAGAAAAAGTTCTTAGCACGCATTCCGACTGGTCTGTATGCAGAATGATGTAATTCTACCTACTAATAGATGATGAGTATCTGACCCATAAGTGCCATTTCCTTTCAAAAGGTTTAATCTCTCTTCAAAAGGAGATAAAAAACTTAAACCTAGAAAGAATAACGCCCACTTTCATTTTATTTGGTGTGCAGTTTTCAACTTTATAATAAATATTTCTACAACTGATGTAGCACTAAGACAAAGTACTCCTTTTTGTGGACATTTCAAAACAGGTACAGCATGAGAAAAACTCGCAAATGGCTTAAAATTTGAAGCAAGAGCAGAAGCAGCAGTGCTTTGACATTCAGTACAATCAATCTTTCCTCACTGCACACAACCCACTAGTTACCCATTCTGCTTTATGGTGGAAACAAGAGACAGAAAACAATGACAGGATTTAACTTTCCACATTAATATCTTTCCAATCCATCACACACAAGCAGAGAACAAAACCCATTGCTTGTGGTGGTTTTAATTTCTCAAAACTGTTTGATCTATGCAGTTTCTAATGCAGCTGGATGTGAGCTCATCTTCAGTTATGACAACTTGGTGAGACACTGCACACGGGCTGAGCTGTAGTCATATGCCAGACAGGCAGAAAAGTAGATGCTTTTACCTAAATCTCCTTCTAATTGTTTGAATGCATTGGAACACCTGGTAAATACAAGGTAGGCTACTATATGACTGTTCCTGGATGGTAACTCATTAAGATATACTTAAGATAAATGATCACTTGGCTAGGTCCTTCATCTGAAACAGTATTAATCCATTTCAGATCATGCTATCCTTATATTATTATATATACATATATTTTTGCTAATTAGTCAATCACTAGAATTAGATAGCCAAGGAGCCGAATACAGGGGAGAAAAAAAAAAAAGTCTTTGTCTCAAAAAGCAAGCATATGACAATAAGAACAGCTTCAACAAAATCAAGACCATATCTAAATATTTAATGGATTAATGCAAATCAAAACATATCTGCTAAATAGAGAGAGAGGCCAGACAGGAAAAAAAAAAATATCTGTGACAAGGGACCATACAACTGCTGTCTGTATTCTATTCACATGTATCAGAAACATGTTGGAACAGAACAGCATTATGAAAGCAGAGCTGGTTCTCTAATAGCAATTGCAAAAAGCGGGAAGAAAAAGCAAAACAAGTAAAAGGCTAGTTTGAAGAAAACCACTGTCATTACTAGCCCGCAGTACAAAGACTCTGGAAATACACACCTGCTATTTGTTCCCCACTAAAGTAAGTCAACTGCAGTAAAAATTAATGATTCCAGAATGGTAGTAGTAAAATTAAAAGACAATTCTTTAGATGACATAAATCAACACAGTTCCAGATCACATTAAGACCTCAAGAATATTAACAAATTGTTCACTGAACATTTTCTATTTACAAGTACTTCTTGCAGGAAAAAAAAAACACTAAAAAAACCCTGAATTGGTAAAAAAAACTATGGAAGTATTTAGGTACACAGCAGACATCTTGGAAAACAATGACAAATGGCAGGATTAACATTTAGATGCAGTTCTATTAAAAAGACAACTGACCCACTGTTAGAATAATCTCATAAAAGCCCTTTCATTAAATCACTCTTCATACTGAATCCTTTTCAATACAATTTGAACTCATTATGTTAAATAAGCACTATTATATTTGTAATAAAATAAAATTAAGTACTATTTTTATGCCTGCCATCAAAGGTTTAGTGGGTTTTGTTGTTTGGTTTTTTAAGCAAGGAAATCAGTGACACAATTACGTCAGTAATTTGTTCCATACCAGTTATTTACCTTTTTGGTGCTTATATAAAGCACCAAACTGACTATAAAATACTCTTTGGTTTCTTCCAACCACAGGAACTCAACACAGACTTTACCCTCTGAATCTGCATAGTCTGTGGTATAGATAGGGCCCACGCAGTCGTAAAGGCTGGACGACTTGGAAGACCGTTCCAGGTAGACTGGAGCACTGAAACACCAGAAGGGCTTTCCATTTCCTTCTAGGAGAGTAACATTCATCATGTAGCAGTTCTGTGAATACAAAGAGATTACTTCCCTGTGCCATGGGAAGTAGCCCTGCTCAATTTTGCTCAACTTGTGTGAACTGTGCAACATTTGCAAAGATACTTAAAGAGACCACCCCCAGGCACTGTCCACACACAACAATCACCCTTACACGTCAGCTACAAATGAAAGGTATAAACCACTTTTTGAATGACTGCAAGCTTCAGTTCCTGAAAAGATCTTTTTACCCTCCAAATAATCTGTTTCAAAAATCTTTGAAAATATTTCTTTTCAGCACTACAAAATTACAGTATTTTATAATGCTGAAGTCAGGATGTCAGTTCTTGGGTACATGCCTTAAAAGTATGAGTTGTGTGTCAGATGTTACCTATTCTCATGAGTACTGAATCACTAAATGAATGGAATTATCTTAATTATGCTGTATATATGCATTACTTCCAGGAGTATCGTATGCTCCAAAAGCATAAACAAACCAACAATCACATATTCCATGACAAAAAGTTAATTCAGAACACTTTACTTTGCTGTACTATGCAGTTGTGCTTCAGTTGCTTTAACATTTATTTAACCATTACCATACTTGCATCAAATATTACAGATCAGATCAAACAATACAAACATAAGAGGTAATGATACATACAGTTTTCCTAAACTTGTTACTTCAGACTAGGCTGAAAATACAAAATTCAAACCAAAACTGATCACCATCTAATAACTTATACAAGCTATAAATTTACCTGAAACAAGAATTACTGTTTTCTGGTCAAAGGACAATTACGAAAAGTAAAGAAGTGTGGCCTTGAGTGCTGGGAGGGGGGAGGTTCTTCCCATGTATTTCCAACTATCTATACTTTGGTAACTTATTTTTTTATAAAAAAAATAACTTAGAAATGTCAAAAAGGTGGTGTTTTTTCCTTAGAGTATTGGACAAAATTCAAATAAATTCTAAGTAGTGGCATGTGCTGCTGCTGTGGCTGATTTTATTTGGCCTTTGCATGTTTCAAGGGTTTTAAGAGATTCATGTTAAAAGTCAAACTGAATTCTACCTACAGGTACATGTTGACAAGCGCAATCTCCCACTACAGAATCAGGGGTTGAAAACAAAAAAAAATTATTTTTTTTTCCTAGAAACAAATATTCAGTCTAACCTAAGCCGTAAGCATACAGGACAGAGCTAAACTAAAGACTACAGCCATAGCTTTCTCCCTCCTCTGACAGTTAATTTCCCTGATTTTTATGTGCTACTCATGATTATTTTCACGGAAGAAAAAATTCTGCAAAGTATTTTTAAATCATATAGAATCAGAGAGTAGTTTGGTTTGGAAGGGACCTTTAAAGATCATGAAAGCCCAACTCCCTTGCCGTGCAGAGTGATATCTTCCACTAGATCAGGTTGCTCCAAGCCCCATCCAATCTGGCCTGAATTCCAATGAGGAGGCTTCAATAGCTTCTCTGGGCAACTTGTTTCAGTACCTCACCACCTTCACAGTAAAAAAAATTCTTCCCAATGTCCAATTAATCCACTCTCTTTTAATTTAAATCTGCTGTCTCTTGTTCTGTCAGTACAGGCCTTGGTAAAAAGTTTCCCTCAGTCTTTCTCAGAAACCCCCTTTATGGACTGAAAGGCCACAGTAAAGTCTCCTGAGAGCCTTACTTTCTGATAGCTGCCCAACATGGTAGCAAGATTGCCGACCTCCTACCAGATGTTTTTCAAGGAAATAAAGCTTATTCTGTAATAAAGTGTTCAGATCTCCCTAACTTTAAACATGCAAATAATTCTAACAAAATGAATGGGATACACAATAAAAAAAAATAAAAAGTAACTTAAGTCCAAAATTTTTCAGAAGCCTCAAAAAAGCACCTATTCTGCATTACACTTCTCAATGAACCTTCATGGTAACTGAAGAAAGATGGCAAACAACTGCCTTTAAAGTGTTTTCTCATGTAAGATAAATTTTGTATTTCTCATTGCATAGGAAATCTAACTGCAAATAGGAAATTTCATGGGAAACCTAACACTATAAACTATAAAACAAGTACCTGAATGTCTATGAGCAAAATATTGTTTTATCAAATAGCATTTCATTATACACTTGCGCAAGATTAGCAGAAATAAGTTTTATTCATTTTTTTTCTCAGAGCAAATGCCAAAATCGTAATCAATTTGTCAGAATTTTCAGTGCTTCCAAAATATTCATACAACGAAGTATTTTTAAATAATAGATCTACAGAACTAGTCTGAAAGTTTCCTTAAAGTAGTTGCTTCAGGAATTTTTACACAAGAGAACAAGCAAGAATTCCTCTGAAATGCAGTTAATGAAGCTCACCCATGTACACGACTCAATGGGCAGGTGTTGACTGCATGAACGTGGACTGGATTTTCTGTCTGTCCATTGCCAGTTTAATTTTCTCCAATACTTTCTAACTTTCATTGCACATTCATACTACAAAAGAACTGCAGACTATTTCCCCAAGCTTCAAGAACTGCTGTCTGAAAAAAAACCACTCGACCCTGTCCCACAAAAAACACATCTGCGGTACGCTTTTTGTCCAGTATTTTCAAGCAGAGGCGGTCAATCACAGAATCTCTGCTGAGTGGAAAACAGCGGAGTCACTTCACACACACATAATGGGTCTATCATGCAATCTAGACTCTAAGACAGATGGGGAAAAAGGCTCAAACTTTTTTTTCCCCAAAGCTCAAATCATTTTTGCAGTATTTGAATTGAGGTTTTTTCCTAACTACAGACACCTTCCACAAATAAAATAAAAACAAATACTCAAATTAGCATGCTTAGAATGCATAAATATAATTCTGTTTTGAGATAAGCATTTCCAGGAACAAAAAATATTTCTGACTGACCTTCACCTTGCCTTTAAATACTTCTGTTTCCCAGGATAAGCCAAGTGTCCCAGAAAGAGGCAAGTGCTTTTTATTATCCTTTACACTTAGAACTGTGAGCTTCAAATATCCATTTTCAATGTCACCTGAAAATACTAACAATATATAACATAATACCACTACGAATCAAACTAAGCCCAAGTACACTGTAAACGTTCTCTCTGCTTCTCTCCGTGTCTTTAGTTTCCTGCCACTCACCAGGAAGGAATCCTGACAAACACCAGCAGCTAGCTATCAAGCACATTGTAGAGAATTCAAGTCACAGGTCAGGGCTTTGATTCTGTGACCCACAGTAGAAGCAGCAGCTAAAACCAAATCTTGTATATTCCTGTTCGGTCCCCACGTGTTGCCTGATCTAGTCGAGAGGTGGCATCCCTGGCGACAGGGAGGCTGGATTAAAATGATCTCTAAGGTCCTTCCAGCCTAGGCCATTCTATGATTCTATGAATATAAAAATCTAAATGCCACCTACAGGACCTACACAAGGACGCAAGGAGTAAATTCCATGCCACCAGTGCCTCCATCACTTCCCACTCGCCAAAAGTCAAGCTCAACAGACAACATATGAAATGAATTATGAGACACTCTCCTCCTTTTTTCTTTTTTCAAAATCTCTCTGTTCTGTCTCATAACTCAAATAACCCTACACCACAGGGTGTAAGGATAAGTATCAGTCCTCCCTGGAAAGGAATTGCATCATTTAAACTGACAACTAGTACGTCTTATTTGAATTAAGTTTTTAAATTACGGATTTGTTCAGTTTTTAAATAGCTTTCCAAAGGCTCACTTCCATTTTTTGACAGAATTATTAAGATTTCTTGGTGATTTGTCTTCTTTATTACTACTCATAACCATATTTCTTTCCTATGTCTTCTTCTCCCTCAGAAGAGATGGGCTTCCTTTTAATTGTTCTTTTTTCCCTTGCTCTTGGAGGAGTAAAGTTAACCAGGGAGTCCAACAGTCCAGTTATAATTTGGGCACATCATAACAAACAAGATCTCTGACTAGCAAAAAAAAAACAAACAAAAAACAAAAACCTGATGTGACAGATTTTTTAGTTGGACATCCCCAAACAAAAGCAGCAGAGACCACAAGGAAAAAACAAACAAACACACAACAACAAAAAAAAGACAACAAAAGCGAACAGAAATAAGGATATGGCATTTGCAGGAGACAGACAGGAGGTGAGAGAGGGGATTCCCAGCAAAATACTGATTATCAATAGCCAGTAGCAGGTAAGCTAGTAACTGATGGGGCTTACAGAGTTTCAAGATGCAAGTGGCAGAAGTGAACATTAAAAAAAAAAGTGTTTTGCCTGTGGTTTTCCTTCAGTCAAGATCAAGTAACAGGATGAGGCTAAATACAGAAGAATCAACATCAGAAAGGCTGCCTTGGAGTTAAAAAGCCAAAGCCTGTGTGAAGGAGAAGCAAAATCCTTTGCCTGGTGGCTGCTGAAGGCTGACAGCTGGAGGCAAAGCGACAGAGAGCTCACAGTTTACCAGAGACACCAGAAGCTTCTCTGAATTGGTCCTGTGGGGCCAAGCAAGTCCCAAGAGATGCTTGGCCACGAACCAATGCTGGAAAGACATCTCTCATGAGCAGGGAGTCTGAAGAATGCTCATGGTACGGAGGAAGCAGTCCAACACATGACAAAGTATAGAAGTAGTCAGTTCCACTGCCTGGCACAGGAGAGTGAATACAGAGAAACCAACATGACTATGCCTAGGAAACATTTTGTATGGCTGAAGGAAAACGCATCACTCCTGACAGTCATACCCGTTGTTCTTGCAGAGAAGTCCCAGAGAACTACGTGAGGAAAATGTAGGCAGAATTCACTCTCAGGATCCAGCTCAAAAGTGCAAAAAAGGCTATTAAATTGGTTCCGTTCCAAACGTCAGTAAGTAAAATCCAATGACAGGATTTCACTCAAGATAAAAGTATTTGAGATAAAAATAGTCAAGCTTTGCTGAGTGAACAGTGAAAGCCCACATTTAAAGTTGAGCTCTTATACAAGAGACTTTAAACATCAGTCAACAAGCATTTTTTCCAAAGGGCTACTCAGTCATCTGCAGTTCGGACTAGAATGGAAGCAGCCATTCTTCTCACTCACCCAAAACAAATGAATTTTTCCATGGAATGAAAACAGGTTTAAGAAAGCATACTGCTAATAAATTTACGAAACCTAGAACATCACTACTGTTGTACGGCATTAATAACATGAACTGCTCGGTCACCTGGCTAAGGTTCAAGTTACAAATCTCCTACTTCAGTTACTTCTTAACTTTAAGCCAAAATGGAAATAGATGATACAGATTATGAATCTGAAGGCTAATTATTAATGGGCCAGTTAATCCAGTCTTTATATTTTTTATTTTTTTAACAGAAAAGCTCCATTTCAATCCTTATATCCAGAAGACAGAAGTTCAAGAGTACAGTAAGCTATGTTAAACCTACCCAAACGAAGCAAATTGGATGGGGTTTTCTTCAGCAAATCTACTATTTGTTTCCTTGTACTCTTAAAATATCTACAGACCAGAGTTTATACAAGATACATACAGCAGCAAGGCAGCCCTTTAACCAGTAGAGATCACAGGGGAAAACAATATTTCCAAATAAAGGGAATATCAATATAGAGAACATGTATCATGTAACCAAATCTCGGGGGAAAGAAACAAATAGTCCAATAATTCAATGACACTTACTTTAACTAAAAACCAAGAGAGTTTGCTTTGCTAACCAAGTCTTTGTCGCAAGTTGTAATTTTTCACAGGGAAGGCTGTGCTTATTGCTTATTGCTGGTGGCAACAACCAGTCTTACCATGTCGGAATGGTCATTTAAACTTGCAAATCAATCTTCACGGCCAAGCAAAAACATTTCAAAGACATGAGGTGCTATTTTACCAACAAATCTTAAAAGCTATCTAAACACATAAAATCACGCCATCACATTTTGCAAGTAGAACAAATCAACTTACATCAACAAAGAATAACACTGAAAAGCCAAAGCTGAGACAACCAAACGGCCACAAAGCTATGCTTAAAACATTGAAAACCTAGGTAAATACATTTTAAGAAAATCTATTGAAAAGCCAAATGTAGTATTTATGGCTTCTGCAAATCATATGAAAAGCCGTTAAAGCTTCCTGAAAACAAGAAAAGTTTTCTAATAATTTCAGTTCAACTTGCAAGTATTTAGCATATTTACTCTACAGCATCTGTCAACAAGACAATACTACCAATTCGTTTTAAATGGAAGGAAGCATAAAACAAAATGCTGAAAAAAACAGTCACAATAAAGTACCGAAACAGTTAGTTACTGCAGTGCAAGTACTAGTAACAGAAATCTGAAGCAATATAGACTCTATCCACCTCCATCAATAAAGCGTAATAAAGCTTTTTAATTTCATGTTAAGAATTTTGCAGAAAGAACTGAAATTGAAGCAGCAAAATGAAGCACAACCTAAAGACCACTAAAAAAATGGCAGACAAAAATAAAACTAAATGTGAACAAATAAATCAGTTATTCTGCAGAATAACAAATGGGCATTCTCTGGTAATATAGGAGTGTCTACAGCTTCCTAATGCAAACAAATAAATAAACCTCCAATATCATAGCTGACAACTGATCTGTGTCTCAGGTTGTGGAAAGTGCCATTGGTGTGTCACATCCATAATTTAAAATAAATCTGGATTGGATGGAGAATTTTAGGAAACAGTAAGACTTCTCACTATATCAGCTTCCTCCATGCTTCAGAGACCTCTCAAATAATGGGGCAAGGAGTACCATTAGAATGGAGCCTAAAAACAAAGCACAAGCCATCAAATACAACCAGCCTGGACAAACCTACACTGTCAGCCCCATTCAGAAACATCATGTTTACCAGAAAGAGCACAACAAACAACAAATTACCTTGAAGATATATGACAGCAGACAGCCGTTAGCTCCTCACGACATTTTTTTAACACAAATTATGGAGGAAATGAAGCGTTTTCCAAACGGAATTATTGCGCAAGTGCATGGAAGGGACTAGATGACAAGTGAGCTTACTGCCTGCAGTAAGCTGGCTCATGTCCTAAGAGAGCAGAATCTAGTGGCTGTCACACAGCTTAAGGACACAAAACTGCAACAGCTCAAAAAACACCCATGGTTAGATTAACTATCACAGTTAGATGGCACCACAACGGTAGCTCCGGGGCAACGTTTGCTACAATTTGCATAACCATCAGCTTAATCTTTAACAGAAGTACCTTCTAAGTGGCAAAAAAGCTATACCAATAAAGAATGGGTGCCATGCTGCTTTCTCTTGTGCAGCTCTATTACTAGGGGCATAAAATTTTCATTTTAGAGAACAAAATATGACATTCTCCTACAACGACAGGCTGGGAGAGGTGGGCATGTTCAGCCTGGAGAAGGCTCTGGAGAGATCTTATAGGGGCCTTCCAGTACTTAAAGAGGGGGCTCTACAGGAAAGATGGGAAAGGACTCTTATCAGGGCCTGTAGTGCTAGGACAAAGAGCAATTGTTTCAAACTGAAAGACCGTAGATTTAGATTAGATGTACAGAAGCAGTTCTTCACAGGTGATGGGGGAACCTGAAAACATCTATGTTTCAAATTCAGAGAACAACACTCCACGCTGTGCACAAGGCTACGGTCTCAATGACAGCTCTTGGAATTATCAAACACAAATTAAAAACAAAAAGGGCAGGGGGAAATTTGTTTTAACAGTGTAAAAGTAGTTAAGCCTGATAACAGTGCCCTCTACTGTCTTCATTAAAAACAGTATTTTCTGAAATCAACACAAGACTCAGTAGTAGTTACCAGAAAAACAGTAGGGAGCAATCAGTGTCTCATTCTGATAGTTTAATTTTACATTTAACATTTGAATCTCTCTCTGCTGACAAATAGACAGTTGTGTAGCTGTAGGAAGGGTTGTGTTGAAGTTAAGCCAAAAGAGATCACTCACGTATTTTGCAAAATCCTAATAGAATTACTAAATTGGGCTGTGCATGACTAATAAGGATACCATTTCTTTTAATGAGGCATGACTGGCTAAGAACTGAAAAAAATCCCAAAATTACACAAGGAAAGGATGTCAGAATAGGCAACCTTAAGGTGGCCTAAATAAAAGCTACAAAACTTTCAAGTTCACTGCATCTTCCGTAAGTATATTTAAATATTTAATCTGCAAATGCACTGAAGTGCACTTGAGAAGTATTCTACAGAAACAGGTCTCTGAAACGTATTAGGACAAACTCACTCTCCCTTACAGTATATAAGCAGAAGGCACATCTGCCTGCACCAAAAGCTGCGCTACTGCATTATTAACTCAGCATTGAGCCCAACAAAAGTACCCTGACAATCTGCAGAATTTAAATCTCAGGCCTGACACTATGTCAGCGTAACAGCAGGCAGACTTCATAGAGAGCAAGGTTATGACACCACGCAGATATCAAGAAATTACACAATGAATAAAGATCACTCACTCTTAAAAATCCATCCATGTTTTTCCCCTTAGAACAGAGATATTGGATAGAAGAGTGAAAACGTAAGAGCAGAGATCATTTTAAAAACAGACATTACTGTTCTGTTAACTCTACCTTTTCTGCAGAAGAGGCTCCTGAATGTTCCACACAGGTAGGTGCAGCTTTCACCATGCATATCAAAATGCAGATTGTAGTCATGCAGGCCATATTCTGGGTCGATATCATCTAATACAGGTTTATTAGGTGGAGGGGCATATTGACTTTTAAAAAAATAGTAACAGAATTAAGCAAGTGGGAACGACTTAACAGGAGGAGATATAGTCAATAGCCCTACACTGACTCTACCGTCTAAGGAGAGATTCTAACTTTCTCAATACAGCAAGTACTAGTACACTTGTATGACTAAATTATCTCCTTAATAGCACAACAACAGCAACATTTTAGTAAAAAAATACTTCTACAGCTTTCTATATAGTTACCATAACTGTTGCTTCTATTAAATAAGAAGAGTTCACTATTGCTCTTACCAGCAGCTGATTTTTACTGCAAAACTTAAAGCTTTATTCAGAAGGTTATCTTTATTACTCACAGTGGAGAAATCAAAACTTACACAGTAGCAGAACCCAAAGTGCTTCTCTCAAGAAGCTGATGATAATGAAGACCCGCCATAACAAAAGCAATTTCATTTTTCTCCTGAAAAGAAAATTAAAGTAGATATATTCTCATCTGTAAATAATTTTTTCACAATGTCTTCCTGAACACTAAAATTCATAGATAAATGCTGCTGCCAGTTACTGTAATAATGTAAATAATGGCTTGCTTTAACACTTGGGCTCCTACAACTGCTACTGTCTTTCCACTAGAGTACACAACATATGTGAAAGATCACAGAACTTCTATACGATGGGGAAAGGGATGGAAACTAGCAATGCCAGGGCAAAAGTTATCAGCAGCAAAATATAAATTGTGCTTCTCTAGCTTCTTACCACCTTAAACCAGATACTGGAGTCAAAACAGGCCTTACTAAATACCTAAGCATCCAACTTGTTTTCATATATAAGCAACTATGTGCAAGGAGAGCTAACACTTGTGAGGAACACGGAGCTATTCAACAGAAATACTGAATTTCAAAGCAAAGCTCCACATGTCTTTACCAGGGAAAACTGTAAGACATATCTTCTACAGGCCTATATAGCTCAAAAAAACTTCAGAGCTCAGTGTGGGAACTAAACAGAGACAAAGGTATCTATCTACTTCAGGAACACAGAACGCTAGGATTTCGGATCTTTTTCTCTTTTTCTTTTGTAGAAAAGTAAGCAGGAAAAATACACTAGAGTGAGGCACTCGATGCTTATCAGCTTTGTGGACCTTCAGTTATGATTGAACCACACCCAGGTCCTGGAAGAGTTCTCTCGTCAAACATGAGATGGGGTAATGCACTAGCAAGACCATAAGGCACAACAACACAGGGACACCAATCTCCTAAACTTTTGAAGACAGAAAAGAAACGGCTGTTGATTTATCAGGGCTTTTCATAGACTGAGAGAACCTGCAGCAGGCTCATGCAGGTCAGCCAGTTTCAAGTCTTCTAAGAAATGGGCAGCTTTAGGTAAGAGTGAAACGAATATTCCTTCTGTGTTTTGAAACAATTCCTTGGGAGGTTGTGAACATTTGAGGCATCAAGAGCTTCCAGCCGGAAATGACACACAGCTTAGAGCAACTAGAGCAACTGTTTACAGGCTCCGTTTGCCAGTGCCAAATAACGTAAGTCGACATCATTAACATGGCTCGGGCAGAAAGGGCGGGCTGCCACCTCTGAATTCAGTCCGAGAGCAGAACATGAGACAGGTTTCCACAGCCCCTAACCACACACAACGTTGGGCAGACACCTGGGTCCCAGTGCAAAGACACAGATTCCCTTGGAGTTGAAGTCTACTTGAGATGTCCTGCACTGCACTCTAAAGCCATCCATCTCTATGCACAGCCTACAGAGACTCACCCCTTACCTTAGACACTTAATACTGAGAAATTATCTCCAAAAGGGCACAATTTAGAGCCTTCCTACTGCTGGAGTGGGATACAACTACCTGGTGATGTAGATGAAAGGAAACAAAGTTGCCTCATGGCAATTCGTCATTTTGAGTGATGGGGACAGGGCAAGGCATGAGTCAAGGGAAGAAGCTCATCTCTCCTCAAACCATTCTATTTAAAATGTCTTTATGATATCAAACTTTGGCATGTGAAGACCACAAAATAAATATGACTGAACACAGAAATAAGATCAGTGTAGTATCTAATATACTATGATACATTACTGTTCTTTTAATTAGAACTGGATTTTTTTTTTCTGAAAAGTACAGCTACTCCTGTGACAGTTCCTTAGAACACAATAAATCAACTAGCTGTCCCTACCTGTACTTTCTTGTTTAGACAAGATCTTTCAAAATCCAAAGGAAAAAAAAAAACCACAAACCAAAATACTCTCAAAATCCCAAACTACAAGGCAAAAGAATCTCTTTCTTCAAGTCATAATGAAGTATTGATAAGAAATGTAATCTTACCTTCCAAAGTCCTACTAAGAGTCCTGGATTCAGACTGAAGAGTTGGACAAGTTTATTGGCACCAATTGCTACACTACTTTCAGTCAGGTTAGCTAGATGGTATTCCGCAATCAAGGAACGTCGACGAGGTCTTTGAAAAGAACACAAAGAATGTAGCAGTAGACTATGTCTCCTTACTTAAGTAAAAGCTCAGCCTGATTTCATTTCTAACTCTGAAGTCTGATCAACAGCACATGATGGAAACATTTCGAAAGCATTCAGCATGCACAGCCATAAAATTTACTTCTGAACAATTATAGCATACTAAGAGGATCTCAACACTCAACAAGAAAAGTAATAAAATCCACTACAGGATGGCCTAATACACTACTTAAAAAAGAAGAAAAACTTATATGCTTGCCTAATATTTAAAAATAGCCACAGAATTACTTCATAATGTTTTTAACACTGTGTTAGTATTAGATGGAATCACTGAAGTCAGTGATGAAGAAAGCTACTAAGAAGGCAAGCTCTTCCTTCATAGAAACAAAATTTCCAAGGAAAGCATCAACCTGTACATAAAACAAACTAAAAGCTTCCATTAGAGGAAGGTTTCCTTTTTTAGAAAATTATTTCTAGATTTTGCCTGCAATAAAAGTGACTTAGTTCCATAACACACTTTAACTAAAAGTCATACTTCACAGGCATTCTTACTGGCTAATGATGCATAAAAGCAGAGTAAAAAGTACAGCCTGCTTGACCTACTCAAAACACAGAAGTAACCTTCTAAAGCCCTTCGCAGACTTAGGCTCTTACTATATTCAAAGCTACTTCTAGATTTCCCAGTCGTACCACTGTAGTATGATCTATCACTGCACACTGCTA
>NW_009735546.1:0-14141 GCF_000703405.1 Apaloderma vittatum | reverse complement strand
AGGAATGTCGTCACATTACCTTGAACCCTAAGATTTGGGGCAGGGATGGGACATCAACCATTTCTATCGTGAAGTCAAACAGCCTGGTATGAATACAGGGGCTTTCTCAAAGTCCTTGCACTTGTTCTTTGTAATTTTAACATTCTGAGTAACATTCTGGTATTTGTGAAATCATTACCTTCATGTATATTCACAAGCTCTAAAAACTTGTAATTCTGTGAAATAAATACACAAACTGCTTCAAAGTTTTCTTTTACTATTTCCTACATATGAATCATCTTGCTAAAATCAACTACAGCTCACATATCATTTGCCTACAGGATTGTTTAACTGACTTTACATGAAAGGCTTCTCTTTATTTTTTTTTCAGACAAATAATTTGCTTCTGCTTGAGGAACCGTGTTTGGTTTTTTTGTAGGTAAGCGACATTTCTTTCTTTTCAGAGCTCTACTGCTAGGAGTTTCATAGCCAATACTACATATACTCAAATGATACCTAAGATCCAGCTATGTGGAAAACTCCTTGACAGCAACCAAACACACACCTACCTCAAATATGCACTTTCAATTTATACATCTTTTCTCAGAATACAATGCCAGAAAAATATTGTACACACTTAAGTTGCAAATCTTACAAAACAGCCAAAACGGCTATCCCCACGTTGTGCTGTGGACTGCTTTTTTTCATATGTGCATACTTCTGTGGTACATACAGCTGTACACAACATTTCCTAAGTTCACATACACAGCTATGGCTGTCAGATAGAAAAGTATGTTAGTAACATAAATTACCTGATTGTAGCCATATAAACATTGATGATCTGTTCCAATTTAAATGTCTCACATAAAATTCTTCTAGATGTGCCTTTCACGTTCATTTTTATCTATGCCTTAGACTGAGACTTCCAGGGCAGGACCTATCAGTACATATCTTGCATGCCAGTAACCACATTAACGTATGAATTAATGTCAAAGCTTTCTGGGTTATATCTCTTTCTTGCTAATAAGCTCCACCACTGAAAAGAAGGATGCAAGTGTTTGAAGAAATACTACAGAGAGGCCTTAAGAATGAATTAACTTACTACGTCAGACCAAGGTCAGACAGCTCCTACAGACATATTATCACCCAGTTACACAAACTCCTCAAAAATCCTATGTTAAAACTCACCCATTCTTGATGGGAGCTCTGCCTTGGTCAAGAAGCAATGGTGTAACTCCAAACAGTTTTAGGCTTGACAGGATGTCTAAGCAAGGCCAATCTGTACTGTGCCAAAGCACAGTAACAGATGTATCCTTAAACGATAGCTTTGCCTTCTCCATTACATGTTCCTTTCCATTTTTGTCCTTTAGAACAAGTATCCAACTCAAGCCAGAGGCTCTGTTATTTAGAAATTGAGAGGCGAGAGGAATGTTTAAAAAAAATGATTCTCAAAGTAACAAAACTTAAAACTATATATCCA
Source organism: Apaloderma vittatum (assembly GCF_000703405.1). Classification (NCBI taxonomy): domain Eukaryota; kingdom Metazoa; phylum Chordata; class Aves; order Trogoniformes; family Trogonidae; genus Apaloderma; species Apaloderma vittatum. Next base: position 12,682 of record NW_009735546.1, on the reverse strand, counting down.
ACAGACGTTTCAAATTTCTATTAACCGCTACTTATGTTTCTCAGGCTAGGTCACTTATAGGCTATCACTGTATCTTCCAATTATGACACACATGCTATAGCTCTATTTCCATGCCCCTAGCATTCCCAAATCCATTAACATTCTGTATATTGTTCTCAAATAAACATCTTTTGTGACAAGACATTGCTTACTTCATAGCTTCTTTGTTTTTACATGGAAGGCCTGTATAAGGATTTATAGGTCTAAGAAGTCGTATTACTCTAGTTTTGACAGAAGCTATTTGTTTGAAGATGTATTCTTTCTTCCAGTACCCAGGCTTTGTATCATGTAGAGCAGCACAGCCCACAGAAACAGTTTCTGTTTGTTCAGACTTCAGTTTCCAAATTGTCCTTTTGGGTTGAAAACATCTGGAATAGATTTTCAGCCAGATTCCACTGAAAATAAAAATTAAAAGGAAAACCACACAAATATCAAGAACTGTTACTTACTTACTCTCATATGCATGTCTCAGCTACCACTGAGCAGTAATATTAGGAGAAAAATATACAAATCCTAGATTAACAGCAAACTGGGTTTGTTCTAAAACTAAGTTTAAGACCAAAAACTGTAGCCTCCTAGGTATTAGGTCAAGAAAATGCAAAGACATGGTTGTACACTTTCCCCATTTTGACCTTCCAACAGCTCATACAACGTCAGTTTCCCTGGTGCAGACATGGAAGACTCAGGAAGCAGAAGATGCTAGAGAATACCATTTCTCATGGCCTTACTAGGTTATCACAAAGAATATGGAATCTCCAAACACATTTCTTGTTCTGGATAAAACCTACCAACATCCACTTACAACTTTCTGCTCTACCATAGAAAAAAAAATTTAAAAAATTATTCAGTTAGCTCTTAGAATATGCCAGTAAGGTCAGTAAGCATCTCAACTACATATACAGAAAATGTTTGGCTGCTGCTCCAGAAAGTAGGATCATCAAATACTGGGAACTTCCCACTGTTGTATGCCTCTTGAGAACACGTTAGCATATGTGGTTTTTAAAAAGCCTTTCTTCCACTTATACTGCTCCCTCCTTTGCAGACACTCACTGAAGCAGATTTTCAAAAGAAACCCAACAAAACACCAAAACCAAACAGTATATATCTGAGAGAATACTATCATAAGGAAACAAGACAAAGTAAGTCTTGCCTTCCTCAAAATATAGGATCCAGGGTGAAGCTCAGAGACAGCACGGCCATACTCAGCAACTTAAGCTAAAACCGACTTAAAGTTACTTTTGAAAATGGCACCTCAAAACAACGTCTCGTTCTCATACATTGTCAGCTAGCAGAAAAAGTGGTTTAATACCTCTCACTCAGCAATGACAATCTGTATCTGGCAAGTTTCTCGCACAGATCCAGATGAAAGTGAGATGGACAAGAACATTTAGAATTATCTGTGTTTGGTGGTGCTACCACCGTCATTCCCTTCTACACTCTCTTTGGAAAAGCTCAGAGAACAGATATCTTTTTGAAGACATCAAAGAAACATGCAACAGCATGGGTTCATCTCCTTCCTGTTAGGAAAAATATGAGGTCATATTTTCGCTCTTCACCCCAGTATCTCTAGGACAGTTCAGGGAATATTCAGTACAAGAAGTTACAAGAATTCAAACAACAATCTGTGAAGAAAGGTTTCAAATAAGTTTTCTAATTGTAAAGTGCTAGCTACACATTCTACATAACTGCACTAAAGAAAATAAATAGCAACAAAACCAAATTCTCTACCAGTTATCAGCAAGATTACCTTTACCAGTCCTCACTTATCCTCAGGCAAACTTACCCTAATGTGCTTTGTAACACATTTTGCCCCTCCTTAAAGCATTCAAGGACTGAATCCATCCCACACTGCCTCGTACCCATAAAAAAAACCCACTCTGACTTCATGAGCTGCTGAGAATAACTCCTCACATGCTGAAAGCCAAGCTCTTTGTTACTGATGTGCCCAGGTGGCCAAGAAAGCCAATGGCATCCTGGTTTGAATTAGAAATAGTGTGACCAGCAGGAGTAGGGAGGTGATTTTCCCCCTGTACTCAGCACTGGAGAGGATGCACCTTGAGTATTGTGTTCAGGTTTGGGCACCTCAATACAAGAGAGATATTGAGCTGCTGGAGTGAGCGCAGGAAGGCAATGAAGAGCCTGGAGAATAAATCTTATGAAGAGCAACTGAAGGAGCCGGGCCTGTTCAGTTTGAAGAAGAGGAGACTGAGGGGAGACCTCATCACCCTCTACAACTACCTGAAAGGACACTGTAGAGAGGTTGGTGCTGGTCTCTTTTCACAGGTAATTAGTGATAGAACAAGAGGAAATGGCTTCAAACTGCAACAGGTTTAGACTGGGCAGTAGGAAAAAATTTTTCACAGAAAGAGTAGTGAGACATTGGAATAGGCTGCCCAGGGAGGCGGTTGAGTCACCATCCCTGAATGTGTTTAAAGGTTGTTTAGATGTGGTGTTGGGTGATATGGTTTAGGGGTGAGCTTTGTAGAGCAGCATTAGTGGCTGGACTTGATGATCTCAGAGGTCTTTTCCAACCTTAATGATTCTATGATTCTACGAAGAACAACCTCAGAAGTAACACAAATTCTGAGACCAGAAAAGACAACCCAGTTATCAGATACATTTCTGATGGAGGGGGGAAGTTCTTAGTAAACTCAAAGCAGCTAAGAAGCGCAGGATAATGAAAACAGAGGAGTATGTCCTTAACACACCATCATCAGGCAAAATTGAGCTGTGTATCACCCAACTGGTCTTATTCAGCCAAAAGAGTCCAGTAAGATGTCCTTCTATAACCGGCTCCTGTTAAGTAGAAAACCCTTCCCAGGACAGACCTCCTTTCTTTCATGGTGAGTGATATTCAGCATCTGGCTGCATGATGCTGAAAAGACGAGGGTTAGCAGTGGGCATCTCCTGCATTTTGATGGTACGGTCTTGGGAAACATGAACTGAATGAAGACAGACTTGCCACCAATACCTACCACCCTTCTCACTCTTGGTTACACGTTGCTTCTTCCCTTCCCCAAAAAACATTGTGCAAACAGATGAGAAATCAGTTCAAGAAACTCAAAAATCCAGTCAAAGCAGGGAAGCAGAGACAGAGGACAAAAAAGGGGACTTGGGATCACAGGTGTTTAGGGAGGTATCACTACCCCTTCATTCTTAACTTCTGAAGAATTCAGGGCAGACAATTCAAAAAGTTATCCAGCAGGGAAGCAAGAATGTGCCTCTTTCACAGCAGAATATGCATCACTTTTGCCTCTAGGTGTTAAGTGCAACACTTAGCTCAAAGCCTGTCCTTGGACATTGTTACAACAAGCCAACCCAACCTCTGACTGCTAATGCAGATGCCAGCATGAGGCACACACCACTGCCAATCATCCCTTGACCACAAAACAGATCTGGCAAAACAGATCCAGGCAAAAAGCTTCCCCTGTGCTCTGGCATCTCACTTCCTCTCACATGAGTACTTTATGCTGGTGATCAAAACCCTCTGACTTTCAGACAGACCATCCGTGTGAGCTCTCCACACTGCATTACAGGAAGGCTGGAATAATATACATGCTGGCACAAGGGGGCTGCAAAAAGGTGAGGGGGGGTCAGAAACGTTTCCTTGCATTGCAACAGTTACACTGAAAACATCAGAGACAAGGAACCATGTAAGCACAGCCATTATGTGAAGAGCGCAAAGACAAAGCACTGAATCAGGCAGCACAGATACAATAGGATGAAAAACTGCTGGTCCTGTTGCATTAAAGACAGTATCCTGTATATCCAGGACAGCAGAAATATCCTTGTGCTCTTACTAAAAACCAAGATCACATTTGTCACAGACACAGGCAGGGACGACTTCAATTAAAACCTTCTGTTGACTCAGAACAAGATTTAGAGACTCAAGAAGGTCCATAGAAATCCAGCAGAAAGTGACCTGATCCCACTAAACCAGTCAGTCTCCTAGATAAGGAAAAGTATCTCTTCCTTAAATCCCATCTGTGCACATACAGTAATTCTGTTTAGATTAGAAAATGGAACTGGACATTGTTGCATGGGAGACAGATGAATAGGCTTCCGTCGAACAGCCAGAACAGTTTGACCCTACCTTTCTATTCTGAAGTGAAAAACGCATATTAAACTATATAATTTGTGTCAACTAGGCAACTTTTATCTATGTGCACCTACCAATAGCCTCAAAAAATGAATCTGGCTTAAGCCCCCCACCACGTCCCAAACTTTCAGGGCAGTGACTCAAATCTGCAGATTCCCAGGTTGGGCTTAAAGTGAAAAGACACCAGGGATCTGACCACCACTTTATTTACTCACAAAAATGACCCATAACTGCTCACAACCACCAACTTTAAGTGCCCACTTAAGGACCACATCAATGAGCCTCAAAACAGATCACCATCTGTGTCAACAGGCCTTGCAACAGATAACCCTTTCATGTTATGAGAAGGAAGATAGAAACGGAAAAAGAAAGAACAAGGTACCACCACTCTATGATCCCGTGATGACCAACAGGCCCTGGAACTCTTTGAAGATGCCCGATCTCGCCCACCTTGTGGTGCACTCACCTTTTATACACTCAGGTACCCGTCCTGCCAGGGCTCTGTTTGCCCCCCTTGTGTAAAATCACCAAGCATGCTGCCTTCTCCTTTAGGAATTTTCCAGAAAAAGGTCTAGGGGATGGCAGAGGTCCCCCTGAGGGGGGTTACCCCTCCCTCTGCCTGTGTGACCGTTGCTTGAGCCTTTTGTTTTTGCAGCTGTAACTCCAAGCTCTGTTTGCCTCTGACGGGCACTGACCAGGCTCAGGAAACCTCTTGCTGCTCCCTCAGGTGCCCGAACGAGGCCCCACACCCTTGTCAGGCAACACTGGCCAAGCCAGCTCCACAAGCTTCCCCCAGCACAACACGGGCGAGTGCCAGGCTTTTCTGCTAGGAAGGCCCAGACTACTTGAGACATGGCTTTATCGGTCTCTCACACTTTTCCTTTAAATTCATCAGTTCTAAAGGCACAAACAGCGATGTTAAATGATTCACTGTACGAGTTTTGGCAAATCAGTGAGAAATTGGATGAATACCAGATGCAGCTGCTTCCTGTATAGGAAGACATTTTCTCATTTAAACAACACTAATGCAGCAGAATCCTAGTAAAAAAGAATACTCAGACATCCTAGTTATTGTGTTGTCACAGAATTATCACGACACCGGTAGGAGCAATTTGTGAACTCTGCATGAGCAGTTGCTTAAAAAAAAAAAAAAAAAAAAAATGTATCTTCGCCCCTTCTGTTTTCATTTAGAAGTCACCAAGATTTGAGAGAAAAAGCAACAGATAAAATCTACTAGGGAATCACTTGACAAAATCAAATCCTTTGCAAAAACCTGATGAAAGAGCTAAATAAGTAGAACTTCAAAATTATGAAAGTTATAACAATGCAATAAAGCTACTGGCTACAACCACTAAGGATTGCCTGAGCCAAAAAGCCTGTGCAGGTGCATATGAATAAAAACAAATATATGCAAATTTTACAACAAAATAAATGCTAATAGCAAAACTGGAAAATGCTGTATTCAGCTTTCGCCTCCTAACTCACAGTAAACTTAACAGGGCTTGTACAGCTGTAATTCCATACAACACGTACTGTGTGAGCTGTGCGGTACATTTTCAGCAGAGTAATTGCCAGTAGGTACACGCATTAGTACTTTGGTGTCAATGAAAGTAAATTAGAAAGACTCATAACTCAGGTAAACTCAACTGCTGCACGATTAAGATGAGCATTTACGCTTCCCTCTTCCTTACTTGTCACTGGCCAGCTGATAGAAGTGCTTATTCACACAACCAACAGATAACAGGGACGCAGCATCCAAATAGGAAAATATCTTCATCAGCGTTTCTGGTGGCATGCTGGGACACAAGAGAAAGAGAAATACTGTTAGACTTGCCTGCAAACTCCAGAAATGACAATGGCAGAAAAATTTATTTCCAAACCAGAGCAGAACGAGAGATACGGAAACTGCCAGCTTGCAAATACACAAATCAAAAGTCAGCTGAAGCGCTAATTTCCAGAGTTTGGACTCTGATTTCTCTCTTTGATGCCAGACATTTGCTTAAAACAAGTCACCACAACAATTTGAAGTGGCACAGCTCAATTACATGAAAAGTTACTGGTTTGTATTTTCCGTACGCTTTGTTAACTTCAACTCCATTTGACATGAAACTACCTCATTCAACTTCAGTTTCTCACCACTTGCACCACGATTTTAACATTTAGTGCACAACCACCAGCATCTGCCAGCACAGCACATACTCACTCTCCTGACTGTGCTGTCAGGTCTCAAGAAGCACCAGGACAGAAATGCCCCAGTCAAACAGCAGGATCATGCTCTACCTCAACAAAATCTTCAAACCATGTGTGCTCAGGGGTCTCACACACTTCTCATTTATGTCAAGAGAAAGATTTGAACTTCAAAATAAGACCTGAGTGGCATCTTGAGATCAGTAATGTTTCTGTACAACAGTAAGGCTTCCTGAAATGCAGATGCCAGCCTAAATACAAGCACAACATAATCCAGAGAGGAGCTACCGTGATTTTTGTATTAACAGGCAGAAACCTCATAATCTTCAAGGAGCATGTGGTAACTGCTTCCTGAAATGCAGATGCCAGCCTAAATACAAGCACAACATAATCCAGAGAGGAGCTACCGTGATTTTTTTGTATTAACAGGCAGAAACCTCATAACCTTCAAGGAGCATCTGGTAACTGCACAGAGTTTAAAAGAGATGTATTTTATTCTCTTTTTGGAGCAATATGTTGACATCAAAACCATCACTGAAAATATAAGCTGCTGTTAAAGTCAACACCTCAGCTGTGTCTCTTGTCCCTTTACTACTGTCATTTACAACACTTTCTGATTTATAGTATTTTATTTAAGAAGTATATAGCTTTCAAGCAGAGGATTATAATAATGCTAATTCTCCCAAGTCTGGAATTAGAATTCAAAATCTTAGTTGCACTAGTAGAGGCAACTGTGCCAAAACTTGCAGTTATGTGAAATAACAATCTAAGCTCAAAGCAGCTACTTCATTTATTCCAGAGAGAATTAAGAAGTGATCCTTTAAAAAGCTGCAAATTAGCTACAACAATATGCTTGATCTAGAATTCTCAACAGCAGTTTTTACAACTATTATTAGTAGTATTTACAACTATATTATTTTTCTTTAAAGGAAGCTGATAGAATGGATTTTTTTCTTGTATTCCACACCAAGCTAACAGCATAAGGGATTGAACTGGCCATCCAATGGAAAACAAAAAAATGACTACATAAGATGCTACAAAATGTATAAACCCAAGAAAATTAATTAATCTTTCATGTAGCATATTTTTAGATGGTTTTTGTAGAAACATAGCAGATTTTAAAAAAGAAAACAACTCACGATTATACTGAAAGTGCCCTTTCACTGCCAAACAGGGAGGGAAACATTTACCTTGCAGCAAATATGCAGCAGTTGCTTTATTCCTCCCCTCTCATCACACCATCATCCTAAGCCTCTCTATACAAAGCAACAGGAGAAACATCAGAAGTTTCATCCCAAAACGGCCTTTATTTAAGTAATACAGTAGCAATCTTATTCTCAGGGAACATCACAGCCCATGATTAGCAAAGGAGTTGCTGAAGGCTTTGAGACTTGGAAAACCTACATATTTTGTATGAACTTAAGAGAGGTGAAGGAAAACCAGGACTGACAATATCAGGTCAACACAGGATCACAAAGTAGTCCCGAAAAGCCAGTCTTTCATTTTCAACTCAGAAAATCTGACATGTAAATCTCAAAGGTATGAGCATCATAACTGAAGCAGTCAACAGATGGCTTATGGTTGTGAGAGACTGTAAAGAAAGATGTCTCAAGCAGCCATGGTCCTTATCTTGCCACTTGGGTCTGATTCCTGGAGGTCACGGGAATAGGCCCCTGCAGGGATGGTCTGTCTCCGTCCTATGTTCACTGACTTCACTGAACCATATCAATGGAACAACATGATGGTTGAACCACACCTACAGTCAGGCAAGTTACAGGGCAGCTCAAACCCCAGAGGACCACCAGCGACTCCCAAAGCAGCCTCCCAACCCATTTAAGGAATTCTCTGGAAGATGCCACAGCACCTGTGTGGAAATTAATGCAGACTCCACCTGTAGAAGGGGGTTAGATGTGCTGAACACTATAAAAACGCAACCTGTCAAGCTACAGGTGGCACCCCATCATCTTGGATCTGAAAACAATGCTGGACAACACTGGAATCCAGGGTGATGATCATTCTATCTCCTCTCTTCTTTCCTCTTTTCTCTCCCCTTTCTCTTAACTATTCTGCTTCTCTCTAATACACAATCTTTTCATTAGCTATTGCTTATTACACATTGCCCAATAAATCATTTACATTTTCTCATTGTTGGTGTAGTTGCACCTCTTAAGTTGTCTGCAGTAATCCAGAATCTAAGCTACAATCCGAAGCAAACCCAGGGGTCGCATTCTGGGCTCCACAGCACAGGAAGGACATTGAGGTGCTGGAGAAGGTACAGAGAAGGGCAACCAGAATGATTAGGGCACTAGAGGGTAAGACTTATGGAGAGAGGCTTAGGGAGCTGGGGCTGTTCAGCCTGGAGAAGAGGAGGCTGAGGGGAGACCTTATTGCTCTCTGCAACTACCTGAAAGGCAGCTGTAGTGAGATGGGTGCTGGCCTCTTCTCCCCAGTGAATAGCGACAGGACAAGACGGAAGGGGTTCAAGTTGCACCAGGGAAAGTTTAGATTGGATATTAGGAAAAAATTCTTCACCAAAAGGATGGTGAAGTATTGGAACGGCTTGCCAAAGGAGATGGTGGAGTCACCATCCCTGGACGTGTTTAAAAAGTGGCTGGATGTGGCACTTCAGGAGACGGTTTAGTGTTAGGGTGGTGTAGGGCTGTAGGTTGGATTTGATGATCTTAAAGGTCCTTTGCAGCCTTTATGATTCTACGATTCTATTTGTCTGGATGTGACAACAGCGTGCACTCTTTACTCCTAAACTGAAGACATACTCACCTCTCAATGCACAAACTAAGTTTTGGGTTCATGGAAGGCATCAAATACGGACTTTTAACTTCAGCATTTGCTGTTTCAGAACGTTCTCCAGGCCTGGCAGCAAAGCTCTTTGACCTATTACTAAAAAGGAAAAGCTGTTAGGAGTCACATGAGCACAAAATTAAGAAATAGGCATATTGTGCACACCTAGACACGACCTCTCAACTGGAACAGGATTCAGGGAATATATCACATGATAAATCATTATTATCAGCTGACAAATTCAAACAATTATCAACAAGTTAAAATACCTGACATCAGGAAGATGCCAGATTTAAACTCGGAGGTGTCTGTCTCTCCTATGATAAATCTCTCACAGTAGTCAGAAGGGAATACTGCCACACCACCAAATCAGTTTGAATCCGGTAAAGATCTATTAACATCAGACAGCCCTTGCAGTAAGTCAAACTCACTGATTAATCTTGTGGTTTGCAATATTACTCCAGAGAGCCATCCAACTTTGCTAAGCTATCAAAAAATATCAAATTAAACAGTACCTCGAAACTTCCTCAGTAACAGAAAAGGCTTAGAAAGAATTCCCTAGACTACACAACAAAATCACATCTGAAACAAACTTCCCATTTGATTTCAGATTTTCCCCTGCTAAAATACTAGTAACTCTGCGTCTAAGTGTTATTTCAACAGGCAAGATGAGAATTGCTCATTAACACGTAACAATTTGTACATGAGTTATTTTATTAAAGAAAGCAACTTTGCATTTTTCTAACATCAAAAAATTCCTACAGTCCGATGGGCAACACATTTTTTTCCAAGTTTTCTGATGGTAAGAACTTTGTAAGCTGTAATTCCAAATGCAATCATTAACCACACAGAAGTATTCACATGGAGTTTCAGTCTTAATCAAATCCTCACACTTCATACCCACCGATATCACCAAAGAGGCAGAGTTCCCCATACCTTCTCTTAGTGGTTTGTATTCCCAGCTGACTTTCCAACACCTAGTCAATCCAACTCTGGGGTTCTAAGCAACCAATCTATGCTGGGAAAAATAAAAACCTAATTTTGAAGCATCACGTACATTTAATGCACACTGTTCTTGATTTAAGATTGATGTAAGATTGGTTTATGTTCAAAGAGAAAGAAAATCAGAAGAAATAACTCTGACCTACATTCTTAACTGTGCTATGTAAAAACAACCTCTGAAGTTTTACTTGGAATTTTTATATGCATAATACAAACAGACATGCACATTTCAGCTGGGGTGCCAACCACCAATAGACTAACAAAACTAACAACTACAAGACTAACTGTATATCAAATACACCCTGAAAGTCAACTAGGTGTTTTACTCATATATTACTCTCAAGAAGTACACTGAGATGATGAGATGAGGTTGTTAGCAAACTGGATTTTTCAAAAGCCATTGAGGGGACTTAGAGACAAAAACCGTGCTCAACAGCAGCAGAACTACCACTTCCGGATCTTTCTGGGCAGCACGTCCCAAGATATTCTGCCTATGACTATGCTGAAAGCACAAAGTTACCAAGTTTGGGCATACCCTATAGCGACACACTTACACTGATCCCAGGTACAAGAGCAATTCAGGAGCTAGAACCTGAATTTTGCAACACACTTTGCCTGGTGAAGTACAACCTGCATTGCCACTATTCAATCCTTCTTGCTCTCATTTAACCCCTCCTTGCATCCCCCTCTTCTTAACCCCAGAACGGAATTTCTGAAGCAAAAGAAATGTGGCCTACACACGCCTTGAAAAATTTGATGTAGTATCTACCACTTTTGTAAGCTTTGTTTCAAAAAAAGTACTGAATTTCTGCATTTTCCAAACCAAAAAAAAAACCTCACGGTATAAAGAAACAACAGCAAGCCCATTGCATGAACTATTTTTTCAAGTATTATGTGTGTTAAAATTTGAAATTATGATTAAAAAAATGCTTTTACAGCACACTGACAAAGCTTGCCTGCCCAAGCTAAAAATCGAGTTGTTACTCCCCCTCTTCAGAGTCTTCTAGTAACAAGTAACTGCTTAGAGACGCAACCAACTCAATTGCTGTTTCACAAACTTTCAACTTAAGGCAGCCAATTTTGTACCAGTATGTTCACTTTCATACCCTGTAGTACTTGCAACATGACCTTTGGGTTTTCGCTAGTCAGGAAGCAAATCTATTTCAAATAATGTATAGAAAGTACAAAACCTGTCTCCTCCTCCAAATGTTAAAGAATACCTGGGGATTAAGTGATATTTTGACATCCGGGTTTTGGTTTGTTTTGGGTTTTTTTATTTCCCCCAGCTAACAATGCCAAGGTCTTTTAAAACAGTGTGTATTATCCATTCCATTTACAGGTTAAAAAGTGGGAGGAATGAACAGCTATAAAACCCAAGGTTGTACAAGTGGCTTAGTTGAAAAACCTGCTTTCTCAACTTTTCTTCTGGATTAATGCTTAGGTTGTAGTGAGACTGCTTAAATATCCTAAAATTAATATCCTTAAATATCCTACCCTGGTCTTCTAAGGAGGAACATTGATCAAAAATTACATTGTGAAAGCATGTTAATTCAATGCCTTTACTGATTAAGCTAGTTACTTGTATAAATGCACGCCTTCCTAACTATCTTTCTTGAAGAAAAACTAAATAGAACTGATAAAAAGCAAACATCCGGCCCCAGCAAACTGTGAACGATTGCCAAAGAACATAGTCAGCCGAAGTTAAAGGCTGCAGAGGGGGAGATTGTGACCACTGACTCAATCCAACCAAGAAAGAAAAATGCAGACAGAGTGCCTGCACCCACCTGTAAGGAGCATGCAAGACAGGCTTGCAAAAGGGCTAGGTAATTATTGACCACTACAGTAAATTTAGGTGGATTTTTACTAATCATGTAACAAATGTGTTGTAATTGCTCTCTGTGGCATGCTAGCTTTGTGGAATTAGCACCTAGCACTCATCTTTGTGTAAACACTACATAAATATCTCTGTGTGTAAATCCGGCTTATTGCACCCAGCCGCCGCTTGTGGGACAACGCTAAAAAAAAGATGAACTCGTATTTAAGGTAATCACATCTTCTGTAGTGAAATCCTCCCATTTATTACAAAGGCCTAACCACCCTGAACACACGCCCATTACCCACCAAGCCAGCTAGGGCACTGCAGGCAGGCAACTGCTAACTTAATAAAAACTCCTTGCAGCTCAAGCACACACCCAAGTTTAAGCCCCACTACCCAGGCAGAAACGGTGTAGCACACCCTAGCCTTCTGCACAACCGGCAATGCCGGTGTTCCCCATCACGAGCCGCGTAACCTCCATGAAGACATTTCGCCTCCACGGGGCCGGGGGGATGGAGAGGCGAGCCCCGGGGCCGTAGGCGAGCAGGTCCCACCTGCGGCAAGTTTAGAGCTGGAAACCAGAGCCCTGAGGTGGGTGGAAGGGGTTTCCCAGAGATGAGACAGAAGCTAAGGGTGAAGAACAAACCGTGGCCCCGGTGCAAAAGGCCGAGCGAGCAGCTCTGTGGAGGCAGAGCCCTACTCTCCGCTCAACTCTGCCCGAGGGCCTCTCCTTAGGCCGG
>NW_009735545.1:3276-10366 GCF_000703405.1 Apaloderma vittatum | reverse complement strand
CAATAGAACCGAAAGTCCCTTACACGCCGCTTCTGTCCCAAACAGGTAAGAAAAAAGAGCCGGTGCCGCCCCGGCCGTCCCGTAGCTCGTGGAAATACCCGTTGGCGCGCTCACAGGGTGGAGAGTTTTAAGCTCCGGCATCGAAATTCAGGGCGAGACAACGAGCTTCAAAGCGGAGTTAATGAGGAAGTGGTAAAAATGAATTAAACGAGGTGCCAGATTAATCACTCGGCCTTGTTTCCCCGTCCCCTGTTATGGTGCGGTAAGTTGAACGGGCGCCAAGCGCTCGCTCTCTCCGCCTCTTGTTTTCGAGGATGTCCTTTTTGGATCCTGAAAGGGCTGTTGATGCATGCGGGAAAAGAACTGAACTGCAGCCCACTCCAGTGTGCAACCGACTTCAAAATTAAATAGCAAGCGTGCAAGAACAGAAGGAAATTTATTACAGGTTAAAAAAAAAAAAAAGGAGGCTTTAGACTTGGCGCCAACGTTGAGCGAAGCTGTGGGCTGGTGTCAGGGGTTGGTTTCGCGGCGGTAGAGGGACGTGGGGAGTTAAAACCAAAAAGGATTTGCAGGCTGGTATCTCGATTTAACTCTTTACCCTCCTCCTTCGGCTCGGATAATCTCCAGACCACCTCGGAGATTTCAGCTTTGCTCTTCCCTGCGTCTTCCGCCGCTTTCCCGGCGTCTGTTGGGCCGATGTTTGCAACGAGCAGCCTACGGAAATCGCGGCAATTTTACTCGGAGCACCTGCTCTCCGTCAGCGAGTAATCCAGTTTCGGAGAGCAGCCCCAAGTAGAGAAATCCGTAGTTGGCGGAGCTTGCTTTTACCAAACAGGGCTGCTGGATTATTTTGTCTACGTAATCCATTCATCTCTACATCGCGTCGGCTTTTTGGAGGATCCAGTTTGGCTCGCCTTACTCCAGCGAGTAAGCCTCGAAAGGATTCTTGGTTCTAGAAGTCAATCAGGGTTGACATTTGACTCCTCTAATTGGGAGGTGTCGGGAAGGAGAGAGGAGGTCGGGGCGTGGCGCTCGCCATCAAGAATCCCATCCTGAAGCACCGCGTAGGACTTTGTGATTGGGCAAAATTAAGAAGCGTTTACGGCCAAAATCCACCCTAAAGGAGAAGACAGAAGGCAAGCGAACGCTAAAGCGCCTCTTTTCCTGGCCCCCGAGGTGAAAACCTGTTGCTGGGTTATCTCTGGCAGCTCGCTGTTACACCAAACCCACATTTTTTACTTTCTAGATTTGGCTCGGACTTCATTTCTGAGCTGCCTCCGGCTGTTTTGCACCGTCGGGGACTATTTCTTTCTTGCCCGTGCCCGGATCCTCGTGCTTTTCTCCGTGCGCTAATCCTCAGAGTCATTAACCAGACCCGATGTCGTCTCCTTTACCCATTTCTTGCAGAACTGACCTCAAAACTGCCGACGACACCCCTCTTGGAACATCACAGGCTCTTAGCAAATACCCACATAGCAACCGTTACTACTTCCCTTCACCCAGTAGGTAGAATTAATTACTTTTTCCCTGCATTTTTCTTAAATTCAAGGCATTTTTACATATGGTGGGCACTGGAAAGGTGGCGATTTCCCTTGAAATCCTTCAGAGAACAGACGAGCGCGAGGCTTTACTTTTTTTTTCTCCTTGGCTTTGATTGACCCGCTGCTAAAAGGCCGGTGGCATCTCTTAATATTTTATCTCTTCCCATGTCGCGGCGTAATAATTAGCTTGGTCTACTCTCTGGTGATTCATAAAAAAGACTCGCAGGGCTCATTATTCAGTGGAAGGGGCGGATTTTGCCGCGAGGGTACGAATAAATATTTAAAAGGCCGTGCTCCTGGGTTTGGGTCGTGCCATCGGCCTCATTCAGAGCTAAAATCCCATTTTTCTTTTTTTTTCTTTTAATGTCGCTCGAGCCCAGTAAATCTGAACTCTTCCCATTAAGCCCTTCCCTCTTGATATTTGATGGATCTCGGCTTTTTCTCGCTGCCTTTGAGGTCCCTTCTGGTTGTTCGGAAGGCGCGAGGATCGCCCCGCGGATCTTTGCAGATCACCCACGTCTCATCGAAATGATTGGACTTGAGTCGCCTTTCAGGTTAAACAGAAAATGTTTGATGGAGCGTCGAGATTATTGCGTTACAGAGCTGACATAAACTCCGCAAACGGACAGGAAAGATGATTTTTTTAAAAATTTTTTTATTATTTTTTTTCTTAGCCTCACGAATGAAAATCCCTTTTAGGTCTTGATGAGCGGCTGCACTTTTAATGAACCCAAATTAGGAGGTCGTTTCTCTCCTGCAGAAGCAGAAAATGCCGCCTGTGAAGTAAAAATCCTCTTTTTTCAACGTTTGGGGAGTAAAAGTGAAGAGGGAAGTGAAGAAATCTGGCAGTAGAACATCCCGGCAGCTGGATATTGTGTATCAGGACAAATCTTTCCCAGAAAAAATAAAGATTTTTCAGTCGTGCTGATAACAGATCGGTAAAATCCCCGTTACCCAAGTGTTCTGAGATGGAAATTGCAAAAAATCCAACTTTTTTGCCTGCAAATCAGGCCAATTTTGAACTTAGAACTCTCTGGTGGTAGGTTTCTGCCCTTAATTGCTCTCTGATTTTAGAGCCTTTAATCCCCTCTCGTGCTAAGTGGGGAGTTAATCTGTGGTTGCGTTTATTAGCTCTAATTAATCTTTTTTTTTTGTTAAATTTACCATTCACAATTTTAAAAAAAAAACAGTTTAAAACACAAATGGAAAACCTGTTCCCTCTAATTTGAATAAAATCCCTGAATTTAGGGGCAGAGCTTTTTTGTTAATAGGGCATAAAAATATTTCTAGTGTAGGGTTGTTGGGTTTTTTTCTCAAATATAGATGAGCTTACGGATTTCTACTGGAAGCAAGGTCTAGAAATTCGCTGAAAATGGCAACGGATGGGTCTTGAACCTTTCATTCTTGCACTAGTGACTCCCAGATTCAAGTTGCTCTTTTATTTCCTCAGCTTTTACCTGCCCCTCCCTCAGTTTCGAAAGGATTTTTATTTTCTTGCTACAAAAAGGAGCTTTCTCCGTTCGACCGGGAGATCCCGTTGACACACGAGTGGCCTGTCTGCTGGGGAAATGTGACCCCAGCCCTGTATAATTTTAATTAACGTGCAGAGAACTTGAGACACCTGAGTTTATCTCATTAAAACTGCAGAAGGTACAGAGCGGAACGTGGATTTAGGTGCTTTGTCTGGGTAAATGAACTGATTCCCCTTGGAGAGAAACGATCTGTTTCAATCCAAGGCAGCAGAGAAATCACGAAGGAATATTTAGCGCCGTAAAAATAGAAAAAAGAGAACGATTTAACGATGGGCCATTCTGTCTTCATGTGTTTCGTGAAACCTTCTCCACAGAGTTGTCAAATCGTTATGGTTGGAAAAGACCTTGAAGACCATCAAGCCCGGCCGTGACCTAACTCTCCGTATTCTTATTTCTCCATATTCTTATTTCTCCGTATTCTTATTTTCCATATTCCTTTGGGACTGTGTTACCACCGACTTTGAAAACGAAGGCTTGCTTGCACCCCAATAAATGAATTTCCGTCCGCCTCCCCAGCCCAGGTGGTCTTCAGATCCCCCTCAGACCTTGGACGTCCACCCTTGGGCTGTTGGGATATCAGAAAACATCTGTATCCCCAGGTCGGAGATCTTCTGATTCGGTTTCCAAACTGGTTTTATGAGACAAACTGGTTTTATGACTCACCGCGTCGTGGCGGGGTTGACTCGCCGTTGGACTTGATGACCTTCGAGGTCTTTTCCGACCTTCGGGATTCTCTGCACGCCTTGGAAGGAGGTTCTTTCTGTCCGAGGCACCTGGTGTAGCCATACATTATCCAACTAACGAGCCGAGGAAGCGTTTTTAATGACCCTACCGAGAAAACAAAACTTGGAAAGAGTCCGTCCCGCGGGTGTAGCTGCTCGGAGCTCCACTTGATGGGTACCGTCATCTTCCGAGGTTTCTTCTCTTTTTTTTTTCACTTGAGGGACTCCCACCGAGTTGGAGAAGGTCAGAAAACGAAGCGCTTGAAATTCAATTAGCTGCTCATCTCCATAAATTAGCGTCCGGTGCGTGTCGACCTCCTGCGTCCAGAATTCCCTTCGAGAGGCTTGCTTGGTCTTTTTTTTCGGGGAAAAGGGCTCGACTGTTGGGCTCGTTTCCAAGGCGCCACCTCGGAAAACGGTCGCTGCCGTCAAATATTTGCTGAAAAACTTGAAATACGAGGAGAATTCTCTCGGCTTCGTTTTAGCTACGAGCCTTAGTTACGATCTGCCTGTTGCTCCTGCGAGCTGAAGGGCAAAAAGAGCCACAAACTCCACTTGCTCATCAGCATTAGGGCTCCTCGTTAGCAATATCCAGGAGGCAACATCTGGCTTTGGGCAGAAAAGTGGGTCTTTAAGTCCAATTATTGCAATTAATGAGTTACATATGAGAAACGTGGGGGTTTAGCGCAGGGATTATAGTAGCGCACACACGAGCTTTCTGCCGCCGCATCAAATATTTACTCCGCCGGCCCGTGGAAATGAAACCAGACGAGGTGTGAAGCCACTTGTCTAAAAATAATTTTAAAAATAGATATATTTAGGTCCGTTATCAAACCAATAAACCGCCGGGCGCGATTTTCTGCACCTTATTATTTATTCTTCGGGGCGCGCCGTGCCTGAACTCGAAGGTAATTTCTTCGCTTTGTTTTTCAGTCTCAGGCTGTCGCTTCTTTTCTCAAGAAATGGAAGTGGAAAAAACATTTCCTTTCTGGAAAAACGGATTTAAATGTGCAATATTTCAAAGGGTGGGGATAGCTGCGTCCTCTGAGTCTGAAAGCGACGACTGTTTTGCTGTAATTATTACAGTAACACAGTTTCTTCGCTTGCTGAAGGTCATAGTGGAGGAAATGGATAGGAAAAAAATCTATTTATTTCTCATTCTTCTCTTGGATTTCAACAGGGATCTAATGAGCAGATAAAAAATTATGCCCGAGGCCCCAAAAGGGAGATGGAAACCTGGTCGCCGCTGGGGCTACAAATGTGAAACTTGCCTTTAGGGCAAAAAAAAAACCCAACAAAATTGGGTTAAACCTGAAATATCGGGTTTTCCAAATGGATTTGTGCCCGTCCTCCTGGCAGAATGAAGCCTGCGTGGGAAGGAAATGTCACATTTGCAACCGAAAACTCGCCGAGCGGCGTTTTTCTGCGGCTTTTCCATCCGCGTCGCGGGTTCTCAACTTGAATTTTGTTGTTTCTTCTTCTTTTTTTCCCAGGGCCCAGCCTCCCCAAGGCTCAGGTGAAAACAGCGTCGCTCGGCTTAGCGGGGAAAGCCAGGTCGCCTCTCCTGCCCGTCTCGGTGCCCACGGCCCCGGAGGTCGCCGAGGAGGGACACAAGCAGCCGGAGGACTCCACCAACGTAAGAACCTCATCTTTCCCAGCCAACCTTGGAATTTTACGTTGATTTTTTAGCTCACAACTCAACAACCGCCTGTTAGAAAGTTAACAAAAAGTCCTGGCTGCCGGTAAACGTCGGCGTTGGCTTTAACGGGGCTTCAGTTCTCCGTTAATATTCTCCCCGGGACGAGATACGGAGAGAAGGAGCGGGTGAGAAGGGTGATAAGGGAAGGAAATAACGTGGGAAAAATGAGTATATAGTAATAGCAGATAATGGCAAGGAGAATAAGGAGATAAGTGAAGCCGGAAAGATGGTGAAATTGGAATAATCTTCTCGCTCCGATTAAGACTCTCCTAGAGAAGAGTCTCCCCAGAATCTGTTTCAAGAGAAAAAAAGGGGGAAAAAAAAGAAGAAATACATTAAATCCAAAATTTTAATAGTGAATCCTTTTATGTTTTCAGCTTGGCTAAAGGGAAAGGATTCGCTCGGGTGGAGGGGTTGGGTCTTGCTGCCCGTTTGATCCCCGCTTGTCGTCGTCAGCGGCGTAAAAATGAGATTCCTGCGCGTCGTCGCGCAAGGGACCTCAGGTTTTGGCAGGAAAAGAGGGCGCAGGCTGATGTAAGGAACGTTTTCCCTCCCTCCTGGAGGGAAAACGGGAAGGAAAAAGCCCTCGGTGGTCAAATTGCTGGCCTGAGGAGTAATTTAACGTGGGACGTTGGGTCAGAATTAGGGGAGAAAGGCTCTAATTTTGAGTTTTCTTAGTTTTTTCCTTTTTTAAGCTTGACTCTCCAGGCGCTCTTTCAAGCTGCCGGCTCCACCGCAGGGCTCGGCCGGCACCCTCAGACCTTTTCTCGGGGTAAAACCCGCAGAAATAAGTCAATTTTGAGCTCCCTCGCGGTGTCTGAAAGCAGACGATCGCTCCTGCTCTTGCCTGGTTGGTTTTTAAGGTTGACCATTGGCCCAAAATAGGTTCTGGGAGTCGTCGGAGATTCCTGGGACGCTAAAATTCTCCCTCCAGGCTTGGTTTTGAGCTGCTGCGGTTTGGTTTGTCCCCTCTCAGGTTTACGAGCAGGATGACCTGAGCGAGCAGATGGCCAGTCTGGAAGGGTTGATGAAGCAACTCAACGCTATCACGGGCTCGGCCTTCTGACGCCTCTCGTCCCAGGATTTCACACCGATCCCGCCCGCGCCGCCCCGCAAAAAGAAAAGATCGGCTCGTTCAGCGCGAGGAAGATGAAGAAATAAGAAAAAGATGAAGAAATAATCAAAAAAAAAGAGGGAAGAGTAACGATGGAAACGTCGCCGCCGCTGCCACCGGCTCGTTTTCCATCGACTCGTCTTCGTTAGAGCTCGAGTCGTCAACGACTTAACTCCTGTTTTACTCCGTAGAGGTCCGTAGCGATTTGTCTAGATCTAGCCTTACCTCAGGGTTTGGAAACGTGTCGTAGAGCTCACTCGGTTGGGTCGCTTTGGAAATCCGTCGTCCCCGGCTACAGAAACACGGCGGAGCGAAGAAATGGCGAAAAAATCTGCACGTTTTCCCCCAAAAAACCCCAAACACGACGAAGTCCTGATTTCTTTTTGTCCGTCACTCAGCTTGATGAGCGTAGCCGGCTGCGGAAGTTTGGAATTTTCAGCCCGTTTTAGCCGTTCCTGGAGTGAAATGTTTTCGGAGTGGCA